>NC_043000.1:158977726-159012726 GCF_006345805.1 Octopus sinensis | reverse complement strand
AGCCCTTGGTAACAAATTCTGAAATAGCCTTTAAGATATCTACGATTAACCACTGCAAGGGGAATTACTCCTGTAAGACAAACGGGGCTTGGTTTTTTCACAGCGGGGGGTTTCCTTGACAAGGCAGGCTTAGATGAACACACACACACATAAAACATAATATATATATTTTTTTTTCTGCCACCCAACGGTTCTCACGGCAGTAGCCACTGACAGCCGAACGATCAAACGCACACACGTACACAAAAAATGTTTTCTACCCCTACGCCAAAACACACATATATAGAACAGTATACACACACCACGTCTCTAAGTAGATTTTTTCTCGCCCCTTATAAATCCAATATTCCTTAAATAGTCAAAACTTTATTCTCGGTCACAAAGAACATCTACACCCTCACCCACATGATTGACCGATGCCTGACCCGTTGAATTCTTCAGCCACCGGTTCTCAACATACACTGATAAACAGTTTCGCCATGGGCTCTTAGGAGCATAGTTCGATTGTTTTTGCTCCGCCTCTGTTCTGTTTTTGTTTTTCCAACGGATTTCCTATTTTCTTCCTGAAGAGAAAGACACAATATGGTCCATTATTCAATCGGATTTTGGTAATTTGTGCCTTTCAAAACACGTGTAGAATGAAATAAAACGATTTCTGTTCAATCTGCGTTCAGCTCCATTTCTTCAATTCACCAATAATGTTTTAATTTCAATTATCCGCACCAACGCACGGTTGCAACACCATATGGTTGTACCTCCAACCGTGCTGTTTACTGCTGTGATTTTTGCTACTAAGGTATCGGTTAAACTTTTGATTATCTACTACAAGATTATTCATCTTTCTATTTCACATAATATATATATATATATATATATATATATATATATATATATATATATATATATATACATATATATATATGAATGTGTATAACTTAGAATAACTTACAAAGGTTTTGGCCAGTATTGGCCCAGGCCATGTCTAACTTAATAGCACCATCTGGTGAAGTCTTTCAGTTCAGGATTTGGGCACAGGCCCATTCGAGCAGAGAGTTATTGTTGTGCGGAGACATATCCGGGTGTGGGTGGTTTGTCCGGTACTGTTTGAAGGAATTTGTCCAAAGACTTCTTGAATTTTGTGTGGTCAGTTTCTTTTTTGACGTGCCCTGGTGTAATGTTGAAGAGAGCAGGTCCAATTGAGGTGAAATAGTTGTGCCGTATTGTCGTTATGTGATGCGATTTAGATTTTTGTTGTGGACGGATGGCACGTGGTCCAAGCCTTGGATGCATTTTGAAGGTGATGCCAACATCATTCGGACAGTGCTGGTGGAATATTTTCCACATCATACAGATAATGTAGCGTTCACGTCGTCGTTGGAGTGAATACAATTTCAGCTTCTCTAGTCTACCCCAGTAGTCAAGGTCTGACATGCCATCTATCTTTTTTGTGATTGACCTTTGGGGAGCTTCAATTCTCATAATATTTTGTTTTGTGTAGGGAGACCACAGTGGACAGCAGTATTCAAGGTGGGGTCGGGCAAAAGTGGAGAAGAGGATAATAGCGTGGGAATCTCTCGACTGGAAGGTTCTGAGAATCCAGGAATACATTCTGCGGGCCATGTCAACTTTGCTGCTTATATGTGTAGCCCAGCTTATGTTGTTGTCCACTGTTACTCCCAGGTCTCTGATGTTGTTGGATGCCATGAGAATTTCTCCAGAAGGAAGAGAGTATGGGAGTTTCAGAGTGTCCTCTCTTCCAAAGTGGATCAGTTCAAATTTGTCTTCATTTAGCAACATGTTATTCTTTTCCGCCCATTGGACAACAGCCAGTAGGTCTGACTGAAGGTTTATTCGGTCATCCACGCCATTGATGACCTTCTGGAGCTTGGAGTCATCAGCGAAGGTTCTGATGTTACTGTGTTTGATGGTATCAGTAATATCATTTATGTAGATGATGAAGAGAAGTGGGCCCAACACAGTGCCTTGTGGGACACCACTGCTGACTTTGGCTGGGCTGGATTTGACTCCTTCGACTACAACATGTTGGGTTCTGTTAGACAGGAAGCACTTGATCCACTGCAGCAACTTTCCAGTGACACCAATATTGGACAGCTTTCTCAGAAGGATCTTATGATCAACCCTGTCAAAGGCCTTGCTGAAATCAAGGTAGATGACATCAGTGTTGGAACCTTCTCCTAAGGCTCTCAAAATGTCATCAAAATGATGCAGTAGCTGCGTCAGGAAATCTCTCCCATTACGGAATCCATGCTGTTGGGGTTCAGCATATTATGACTCTCAAGGAAGTGAGTCATACGCGATCTCAGCACCCTCTCAAATACCTTGATGATATGAGAGGTGAGTGAGATTGGACGGTAATTCACGGCAAGCGATTTGTTTCCTTTTTTGAAAACTGGGACAACAGAATGGGATAGAAGGTCATCTGGTATATATCCAGCATCCAGTGAGTTCCGCCACAGATTGGCTAGAGGGGGTGCAAGTTGGTTTTGACACATCTTCAAGACACAAGCAGGGAACCTATCGGGACCTACTGCTGAATTATGCTTTATTTCCTTTATTGCTGCTAAGACATCAGGAGCGCCAAATGTTATGTCCGATAAAGTGTATTGGGGAGTAACATCACTGATACAGCCCAGATCAGTCATATCAGGATTGCTAAAAACAGAGCAATATTGTTTCTGTAATATCTCTCCCATGGTTTTGGCATTGTCTTGAAGAGTACAATTTTCATCAATCAGAGGGCCAACAGTAGAACCAGTGACTGTGTTTTTTTGCAAATGAAAAGAACACTTTGGGATTGAGTTTGATCTTCTCAATGGCCCAGGCCTCTTCAGCTTTTCGCTGACTATTGATGATAGACATCATGTTGTTTTGGAGTTTATGTTTTTTAATCTCTAGCGACGAGATGGCAGTCAGGTTGGTGTGTTGCTGTTGACAGTATTTCAGCATGTTGATCTTTTTGTTGATTCTTTTAATTTTCCTTATGAGAGATTTTCTATTTCTAGGGATTCGACACTTAGATTTGTTTGCAGATCTTAATGGGGTGTGTCTTGCACATATGTTCATGATGGTGTCTACAAGTGACTGCCAGGACTTTTTAATGTTAGTGGGTGTGTATGTGTGCGTGAAGGACCAATCGACTTGTGCAAGATCATTATTGATCGCTTCCCAGTTTGCATTGTGGAAATCCATAGTGTCAAATGGATGAACAGGAGGGATGACATTTGTTTTGCATTTTGGCCAGTGAAATCTCAGATCACAGAGAACCATGTCATGGTCGGAGAGTAGGGTTTTCTCCACTGCAATATTGTGGATAGTATCAGTGTGATTGCTGAAAATTAAGTCTAAGACGTTTTTGTGACATCTCGTTGGTTCGAGTACCAGTTGGGACAAGAAGAAGTCATCCATGAAGTCAAGAAGCGATTCCACTGCCTCCCTGTCAGGGGTTGAGAGAGAAGAACCTGGCGGCAGACTGTTTGTAGACCAGTCAACCCCGGGAAGGTTGAAGTCTCCCATCATTAAAATGTTGTCAGGTTGACACTGCTGAATGAAACACTTTATGCTGTTGAGGCATTCCTTGAAGCATGGTAGGGGCGTTTGGGGTGGTCTGTAGAGCCCAACTACTGTTAAGTTGTTGGTTTGACTGAATACAGCAACTGCTTCGCAGTATCCATTCGAAAATATGTTCATGGCTTCTGTTGAGAATGAATCATGGACATAAATGGCAGTCCCACCCTTTCTTCTGCCAGCACGATCAGCACGAATGGTTTTGAAATTTTTAACTTTCACCTCGGCTTCCAAGTGGAGGTCACTAAGATGGGTTTCAGTGAGGACGAAGAAAGGGATGTGTTTGGATGGGCCTCGACCCAGTCCTCCAGGAATCTTATCTTCCATTTTTGTGTATTGGTGGAAGGGCTGATGCCTTGGGCATTAAGCAGAAATGTTGAGGCGAGAGTGGATGGTTTTAATTGTTTTGGTGATTTGTTTATTTGATTGCTTTTTAATGGCATGTGCAGTGGGGTATTTGTGGTGGATGGTGGTGGGTGATAGCTCGGATGTTTTTACCAGTTCTTTTGCTAGATTCATTATAGCTAAAAAAGAGGAAGAAGAGGTGGTTTCCTGTCTAGGGAACCGCAGGTGACTGTGGCCGCGGCTATTTTTATGTGAGTGGTTATCTTTAAATGTCCGACGAGTCCCCGGGAGATGGGTAAAGGGGCAATCCCTGTGCAGACACAATCTGTCTCGCTGGAATAGCGGCAGATTTGGGGATTCCTTGTTTGAGATATTGGTGGTTGTGGTGGTGTTGTATTATGGTGGTTGCTGTTGTAGTTTGTGGGGATAGAGCGTTTTGTTCCAGGTAAATGGGTGAATTTGCAGTCTCTATCAGTGCACAGTCTATGGCGAAGAGAATATCGGCAAATGATGGGGTTTCGAGTGGGTGTGTAGGTGCGTGTGTGTGTGTGAGTTGTGAAAGGTGTAGATGATAGTTTGTTGAAGTTTTGGCGACCTTTGTGACCTGTAGGAGGTAATTCCTTGAGATAGCATTAGTAGTAGTTGTTGTAGTAGTAGTAGTAGGTAGAAGAGATGTTGACAGTGGTAATGATTGAGGAGGTCGATTCCAAGACAAAGATGTTTGTCGATACATAGTTGGAGTAGTACTAGTAGTAGTAAGCAGAGGAGATGGTGTTGACAATGATGATGATTGAGCTGCTGGGGCAGTGAAAGGAAGGGGTGGTGCTTCCTGCTGTGTGACCCTGATGACTGGGGGGTCAATCATTTCGTTTAGCAAATCGGCCATTGTAGATGAATCGAAGAGTGGTTCATCCTGTTGTTGTTGCTGTATCTGTTTTTGTTGTTGCCGCTGAGGTTGTTGCTGCTGAAGTTGTTGTTGTTGCTGTAGCTGTTGTTGTTGCCGCTGAGTTTGTTGTTGTTGAGGTTGTTGTTGTTGTTGTTGCGCCGGTGATGCGTTCGAAGAGAAAACGCATCTCAGTTTATCGAAGTGTTTATTTATTAATTTAAAAGCAACTTCGATTTGTTTTAATTTATTTTGTATCTGCTGTTCAGATCGAGTTTGCAAATGGTGAACTGCCCGTTTAGCAATTTCGTTCAGATACGAAGCACCTATGCTCTCTGTTTCGGTAAGGCCATGCCATGTGTTGATAAGAACGTCGACTTCATTATCAGACCAGTTTTTGTTGGATTTTTGGTGGCTAGCCATTCTGGTTGATATGTTTTATTAAATTTTATTTTGTTCGTTTGTTTTGTTGATTACTTTTAATTATTTTATTTTATTATTTTTTTTTTAAGGAGAAGTATGTAGAATTGATTGTACAGAATGTTTGCTGTAATACTGAGAAGTTTGTATTTGAATTATGGGCTTGTAGTTATTTTATCTTTCTTTTCTTTTCTTTTTTTTTTCCTCTTTTTCTAATTTTTAATGTGTGGGTGATCCTTTAGTTATCAGAAGGTGTTTGAAAAGGTTAATATCTAGATCCGCACCCGGTGGGAAAAATGGAAACGAAAATGTGTAACAGTTGTAAGGCATCGTATATTGACGGAATAAGACTGAAAAAAAGCGCGCTGACAAACGGGGTGGGGTGGGGGGGGAGGGAAATTCCCAGGATCAACCGTAAAGGATCCACGCCCAGGTGGCAAAAATGGAAAAAAATATGTGTAACAGGTGTAAGGCATCGTATATTGAAGGAATATGACGAAAAAAAAGCGCGCTGACAAACGGGGGGCTCGGGGGCTCGGAAAATTGCCTACGATTTAAAGAAAAATTTACCATCAATTTTCACCATTGTGTTTCTGATTCGCGACCCCATGTCGAATTTATCGATTTTTTTCAGAACTGGGGGAACTTTTCAAAATTTTCGCTGCGTTAGTTTTGAATTATGACATTGGGCTATGTGTGTGAAATGCGTTTAAAATGGTGAAAATTGATGGTAAATTTTTCTTTAAATCGTAGGCAATTTTCCGAGGCCCCTCCCCCCGTTTGTCAGCGCGCTTTTTTCCGTCTTATTCCGTCAATATACGATGCCTTACAACTGTTACACATTTTTGTTTCCATTTTTCCCACCGGGTGCGGATCTAGATATTAACCTTTCAAAATATTTGGTCGTTTGAAAATTATGAAAATAGTTTGTGGTTAAGGAAAAGTCTACTCACGAGTTGGGAAAAAGCGTGGTTTCAAATATACAGGAACATATGTGATGGTCAGTTACGACGAATGTAGCTGTGAAGCTTGCTGCTGACCGGCGCAGAGAGGAGTAAAAACACGTCTTATCGTCTCAGCTTCAGGATGATATAATACATAAATATGTATACATATATATGTACATACATGCATATATACTTGTTTCAATGTGTGCATTGCCATCTCTTTCCCACTCACACCAACTCTGTCTCTTTATATATATATACATATATATACATATATATATATATTATATATATATATATATATATATATATATATATATATATATATATATATATATATATATATATATATATATATATATATATTATATATATATATATATATATATATACCCACAAATTGCAGTGTTTCATGTCAGTAAAAATACACTGTCACAATGTTCGTCATACGCAACATTAATATATTGTAATGCAATCAAATTTTTAAAATTTTACACGCCTCCTCTTATAGTTTATGAGTCCATCACTGCAAAATAAATTTAATGCTAGACGATATATTCAAAACTGGTGCAAACCTATTTAATAGGAAAAGTGGAAACAATATGTTTATGTCTGCCATTAATAAACACATACTGATATATGAACTTATTGCATATGTAAGTATATGAATACATGAATTGTATAAGTTAGTGTACTGTATAGGTAAATATGTATGCATGTGTGTATTTGTACAACTTTATTTGCGTGTGTGAGTGTACTGTTTATGTACTTTACCGACTGAATGCGTGTGTAGTGCCTAGTAGTGATATTTTCCGTGTGATATATATATACTTGTAAATCCTGGTGTCTTTGCTATGTATTTGTCTGAATGTTTATATTTATCATACCTAATGCGCCTACTATGATAGGAATTGTTTCCTTTTGTAGACTCCATGTTCGAGTTACCTCTATTTCCAGAAATTTGTATTTTGAAAGTTTCTCCGTTCCTATTTGAGAAACGTTGTCATCCGTTGGTGTTGATAGATCGATCAGAAAGCATGTTTTCCTTGGTGATCGCTGACGAGTATATCCGGCCTATTGGCCTCAATTTCTCTATCTATTTGTATTGGCATATCTCAGAGTACAGTTGCTTTCTCATTTTCTGCAACTGTTGTTATTCTATAGTATTGGCATAGCTTCCACGACAGAGTTGGGACCTTCTCCATCTCCACATATTTTGCAGTTACTTGTAGTTCCTTTCATTACATGTCTGATCTTTGCTTTATCTTTTGCTGCTATTAAAAATACTTCAGGCTCTGTTTTGATTCCTGACCTTCTCAGCCATTGTCGGGATTTTGCTTTATCTATTTGTTATCTGTTTAGTGTAACCCAACATTTGCCATGAAGCGGCTTTCCTTGCCATCGTTTTATCCTGATGCGTTGCTGTTCCAGTTTTAGTTTGGATTTCAGTTGCTTTGCAGCTTTTGTTGTTTTTTTCTTTTCTTCGTAGTTAGGTGCTATGACTTCTTGTTTGTATTTATCAGCTTCCTTAATGTCTGAAAGAATTATCTTTCCTGTTCGTGTTTTATGGATATCTGAGCCTAATCGGCATAAATATATCTATCATGACATACCAAAAACGGAGCAAATAAAAAGATCTTGAAATAGAAATTGGCAAAATGTGGAACCTCAACACTAAAGTAATACATGTTGTCATAGATGCTCTGGGAATGATAGCAAAAGGTACCAATTCCTATCTAGCTCAGATATCAGGAATCCTCAAAATGGTAAATATTCAAAATCGTGCTCACGAGAACTACTCTTATTCTACGTAAAATCTAAGTAAACACAAATTTTAAAACAATTCTTCTTCTTCTTCTTCTTCTTCTTCTTCTTCTTCTTCTTCTTCTTCTTCTTATTATTATTATTATTATTTATTATTATTATTATTATTATTATTATTATTTTTTTTTTTTTTCTTATAAAGTTTCATTGCAGACTTCGCCAAAATTTTTATTTGATCTCTTGGTCGCAATGTACACGAAAATATTGTGAAGCGATAATTTATTGCGTAATGTCTACCGAGCAAAAATTACGGTTTGTCCGTAATTGATGTACTGGACCAAAACTCCAAAAATGGAGGCTGCGGCTGCGCAGGTGACCAGACATTTGGGAGTGATTCCAATATATATGACGCATGAAATTAATGAAGTAGCGACATTTCATTGGTGCAACTGTGTGTGATATCATAATGCAGTACCGAAAGGTCCATCGTCGGTCTGGGGTTTGAAAAAGTTCCTGTTTTGCTTTACATTGATCTTGAATTACAGTGAATTACAAAGTATCATCTCTAATTTCCTAGACCAGTATCAAGGCGGTCCAAGGGGACCAAAAGCGTATTAATCAGAGTAATTATCGTGTCTCGCCATCCATTGAAATAGGCTTCTGCAACGTCGTGACTGTTTATCGTCTCCTTGCCCGTTGGAAATTGGTAGTTTGTTTTTCCCCCGGTAGATTCCACATTGGTCAGGCTTCACAAGTGTGTAATGATAAGCCGATACAGATCTTCACAGTCAGTCTGGCTTAACCGGTTTACCAGAACCGGTTAAGGCGACGAGCTGGCAGAAACTTAGCAGGCCGGGCGAAATACTTCGCGGTATTTCGTCTGCCGTTACGTTCTTAGTTCAAATTCCGCCGAGGTCGACTTTGCCTTTCATCCTTTCGGGGTCGATTAAATAAGTACCAGTTACGCACTGGGGTCGATATAATCGACTTAATCCGTTTGTCTCTCCTTGTTTGTCCACTCTGTGTTTAGCCCCTTGTGGGTAGTAAAGAAATAGGTTTACCAGAACCGTTGCCTTGCAGGTGGCGCACTTCCATGTGCTGACAGTTCTTGGAGATACAGCTAAGAGCTTGGTTCCTGGTAGAGTTAAATGGCTGGCAAGATTTTCGGAGAAAGATATACCAGAGCACCTAACAATTGTATTCATTCTTCTCAGCAAAATAATGAGCAACGCACGATAAAGCAAGTAAGAGCCCTAAGCAGTTGGATTTTAATATTGATATGGCGTCTCAAAATATATATTGCTGTTATTCCACTTCATCTCTCGACGTAAGAATCCCTAATATAATAAGATTTTGAATATTAGTGTGGGAATCTCTTTAAATTTGTCTATCCATTACACAAACATCCAACTTCAAAGAAGTCATCTAGCATGACCTGCTAACAGATTGAGATTCTTTCAAGTTAACTATCGAGCAGTCTATCTATCTATCTATCTATCTATCTATCTATCTATCTATCTATCTATCTATCTATCTATCTATCTATCTATCTATCTATCTATCTATCTATCTATCTATCAATTTTCCACATAGTTATCGGTATGGCAGTTTGTCAACTTATTTTTCAATATTCCTATCGCATTCCATCTAGACTTTTGTTTATATGATTGCCTTAAAACCTGTCATATCTGTATGTTTTAGTGATTAACTCTGGATAATTGCCCATTGTCTTAAATCTCTCTCTGTCTCACACAGGAACATATATGTATATACATATCACTAAATTGTGTGCGTGCACATGCATGTATCTGTGTGAGATTGCCGGTGTAGATATGTACGCATGATTGCGTGTATATGAGTGTGTATATCTGTGAACTGCATTTTTTATTTATGCAGCTTTCAATGAAAATACGTCTGGTATGTGTCACTATGAATTATCAATTGTCGTTTTGTTGTGCTTTAATATAATATATTTCATGTCTGCGTGTCTATGTCCGTGTGTGACATATTTTCAAAGATGTAAATATACTTATATAAGCCAAGAATTTCTAATTTATACGCACTTATGTGTGTGTGTACTTTATGTAATGTGTTACATTGCAATACATCATACACACATTAATAAACATAGCTGCATAAACATTCGCATTCAAACATGTTCACACAAGCACGCACAGATATATACGTTACTAGACTTCTGGTCTTTCAGTTTGAATTAAAGTAATGTTCATCTGGTATGAATGATGTAGCGTAGCTTCATTCATTTCTCTGCATGCATATTGTATTTGGAACATTCATCTGGTCCAAGGGTGTCTTTAGCTAAGATTTGATCTGTTGCAGATATTCTGACAAGGCAAATGGATGGGACTTCACGTGAGGTTTGAACGCATGGGCAATATCTTCACTTCCCCAAATTAACGAACTTCACTACTAAACCGGCTGGTAAATGATCTCTCCTTTTCCTCCAAATCCCCAGTTTTTTTTTTAAATTTCCTTTTCATCGTGCTTCTGAACATCTTTAACTATTGTATGAAGTCATGAGTTTTTGTTTTATTTTGGTTACTTATATGCTTTATTCGTCAAGTTACAGCAAAAGCAGCCTAGCATGCATAGTAGAGGGAATCGTGTTGCACCGTCTGAAGCCAACTTTTTGCTAGTTCTTTGATTCCATGCTGATACCAGTTCTTATCCTTCGAGGTGAAGAGCTCTTCTGAAACTGTCACCTCATTTTCGTTAATGAAGTTGCTCGAGCGCTGGAAGAGAGCCATGAATTGTAACAAGTAATAATCCGATGGAGCTAGCTCTGGACTATATGCTTAGTGTGCAGTTTATTCTAAGCTGTTCCAGTGATATGAAGTCTGGCGTTGTCTTGCTGTTGTAGGCCAATCTTTCTGTTAATCAATGCCAGTTATTTTGCCGCACATCAGCATACGTCTGCTCCAGCCGCTTATACATGTTAGGCTTGTTCAAAGATATATGCTTCAGATTATTATTTGTTTCGAAAAACGATTCCCTTCCTGCGCTCGCGATTCTTCATGAATCAAGAGGAGGTGAAATATTTAGAAGGAAAAGAAATGGTATCCGCATGGGATCAAAGAACTAGCAGAAAGAAGTTTCAGATGATACAACACGATGGCTTCTTCATTGAATGCTAGGCTACTTTTCTTGTACCTTGACGAATAAAGAAAATAGGTTACCAAAATATTGCATTACACTTGTCTCAGCACAATCCTATGAACGTTAATGATGCCAACTCTTACACCTACTCATGGGCTTTATACTCATCTCTTTCTGATATCTGCGATTCTCAACTCCCTACATCAACTTGCTTTATCTAATACATGCACATAAGACCAGAATTCCAAAGAGCCCAATCACTTTCATTTTACATACAAACACAAACTCCAGTACACTATAACTGTCATTGTACCTATATTTGCGCCCAACCATTGCTTCATTAACGATTACTCAACATACATCCAGTTACCACACAATAATCCGAAGCTCGTTAAACGCTTGACTATTCGTAGATATCTCGTATTATACAAATGATTGCTTATATCAAGGAGACATAATCACCCTTAAAACATGAACAGAATGCAGCTGAAGGCTTTACATCTCTCAAAACGTTTCACCGCACATGTCTGGTAATGTTGTTAGACACATAATGACATGCGGCATCGTTCAAAGTATAGCAATAAAGGATTCGACCAAAAACGTAGCCTATATATTCTGCAGTGGGTAAACTGCTTCAATATCATCTGTACTGAACGGTCTGCACAGGCCATGACCATTGCCCTTCTTTTAGAGACCAATGTATACTAACTTCTTCGATATTATTAGCAGAGGTACACAAAATTAAATTTGTGTGTGCATGTGTGAATGAGAGAGAAGAAGAAAGGGAGAAAGAATGACAGAGAAAGAGTGTGATTCCTACCTGTTAGTGGTGAAAGGCATCTCGGTTGAAGCCCCCCCAAGAACGGTACACGTGTGTGTGCGTGCGTGTGTATGCGTATGCATCTACAGGTATGCGCAGATGCATATATATATTTGTATCATATATATAAATATGTGTGTGTTAGTGTGTGTGTTTATGTGTGAGCGTGTGAGGTGTCTTTGTGTATATATATATACACATATATGCACGCACTCACAGATACACAAACACACATATATACCTACATATAGATATATATGTACATATACATACAAATGCATGTGCGTGTGCAGGTGTGTGTGTGTGCATATGTGCTTCATTAAATATTGTATTTAAATTGTTCTTTTATTTAACATTCTTTGTATTTCTTTATTACTTATTTTAGATAATTTAGATCAATAAATTTCCTAAATTCATATTCGACTTTTCCAAACATTCGTAAGTCTCTTTTAGCGAATTTGTAATGGATTTGGCGTCTGCATTATTTCTTATATAAAGGTTGAATTCCTATAAAATTTTTCGGTAGAGGACTTCGACCGTTTTGTGTCTGAGTCGGCTGTCATGTGTCTATTCATTTTGTTTTTGGTGTTGCAGAGGTAGAAAAATGTACATGGATTCAGCCAGAATGAAAGAAAATAGCAACAAAGACGCCAAGGCCATTTCAGTTTTGAAAATACGACTGTACTAGTTTAGAAGCGTCTAATATGGATGTAGGGACTTTGTTGTTCTAAACTCGGTGCAAGAAAAAAAATGAATAACGTTTAATAGAAAATGTGAGTAGTTTTTAACGTAAATGCTAAGGCTTCACCACAATCGTGTAATTAAGGAACTATGCATAGAAGCGGTGTTCCCAGCATATATTCGAATATATGCTAGACAGATAATTATATACATACATACACGCACAGACATGTATGTGTATGTATGTGTGTGTCTGTGTGTATTTGGGGGTACGCAGTTGGGTACTCGGATCGGTTGGTGTGTCGTTGTTCTTGAGCAAAGCGCTATGGTTTGCGATCACTTCGAATTCTACGTACAACACGCCGAGCACCTGTACACGTTATGTCGACTTAATAGAGAGAAGGAGCTAATGTGCCACACAAACATTTTTCATTAGTAGATCACATGTGCAGTTTGTAGAGAAATATTTGGTGGAACACTCACCTGTCAATAACAACAGGAGAATCAGAACGATACTCACTAGTCTTTTATCTTTTACTTCTTTCACTGATTGGACTGGGACTATACTGAGGCAAGCCTTGACGGGTGTAGTCTGACAGATCGAACCACTTTATGTATTTTATTTTAAGTCTGGTATTTATTCTTCTACTAGCACATCCAGTTGGATTTAGATGGATTCTTCGCCAAAAGAATCGTAACTGACAACGTGAACACAAGAGGGTCTAACAAAGAATTTAGAAATGTAATTCACCTTAACGTTGACTTCAGTGTATGCTGTGGGCACACGCATGTAAGAGTATGAGAGGGAGAAAGGATAACACATACACATTTATACATAAGTATATATACACGTGTATATAAATCTGTCCCCTCTAAATTTCTGTTCACTCTTGATATCAGGAGTTTGTATACGGCGATCCTACACAACGAAGGACTTCTTACGCTGAAACACTTTCTGGACCTTCGACCTGACCTCAAACCTCACACCTCTACACTCCTTCGTCTGGCCGAACTTGTTCTCTCCTTCAACTGCTTCTCGTTCGAAGAGGATTTTTACCAACAGTCTCGGGGGTGGCCATGGGAACTATGCGAAACCGTTCGTTGGCTTTTGAGGCCCAAATATTCTCAGAGTTCATTGGTCCTATTCCCGAAATATACGGTCTTTATATCGATGACTGTATCGGTGCGACCTCACTCTCCCGCGAACAACTAAACACCTTCCTCTCTTTTGTCCAATCCTTCCAGTCTGCCCTCGAATTCTCCTGCACTATATCTACACTTGCATTGAATTTCTCGACATTTCTGTCAGAATACACCACTCTCACTACATCCATCCACTACAAACTCACCGAATCATACTCCTACTCACACAAAGCTCTCCATCCCCTACTCCAAATTTCTCCGTCTGCGCAGGCTCTGCAGTGACAACCATGATTCTGAGACTCAGTCACAACTCATGGATCGCCACTTCATCCTACGTGGATATACTCTCACCACTATATACACCTCCCTTGTCAGAGCACGATCTCTGGACCGTGTCTCTGCTCTTTTTCCTCGTACCCGCGCAGCTGCTGTCTGTCTCCAGATTTCCCTTATGTACAACTCCTCAACCATGCTCTTCTAATGAACCATTCTCTGAGCCTTCCGGCGACTCGGGCTCGACCCTTCCACCTCATACATCTTCCCCAAACATCCCTTTCCCTCATTGAAATGAGCTTATAAGCTGCGTGACCTCCTGATCCATAGTGTTTTCCCTATACCCACCTCCCAGCCTGGCTCGTTCCCATAATCCTGCCCACCCTGCCGCACTTGTCCCTACCTCTCCAACACCATCATCCTCACAATCACCCATCTTCGTCCCTATCATATCACCGACTCCTTTATTCGAACTTCTAGTAACATAATTCAATACTTCTCCTGCTCTCTCTGACCGGTTCGCGGAGCAACTCCGAGGCATCGGACTCGGCAATGACACCCCGGTCTCGCACGATTTCCGCTCTCCCGGTCATTCACTACGACATCTGTCTGTGTTCGGACTGTCTTTGCACAGGGGTCATCTGGACTCCTGCCTTCGCCGTGAACTGGAATTAAGCTTCTCTCTTCGCTCCTTTGTACGACATGGGCTCCGCTCGCTTCCTATCTTCATCTGCTAGCAACATCACCTCCTCTCTTTATTTGATACCATCTCCACACCACTCCACACACATTAGCACTGACCACTTCCCAGCAGCCACACCACACGCTATCATCCACATACCCACACACAATATTCAGTAACATCACCACACATACCACTATCTGAGCAGTCACACACACGGCTGAACTCAATACACACACCACACATTAACATCATCCCCACTCACACACCCACACTTGCACATAAAATCTGAACACAGACAATATATACTCCGGCACCCACATAAGCATATAATACCTGAAGATAGGCTATATGTGCATACATACACAACACGCATTAACACACGCAGCATAAATAGACCAATTTAACTTTTGCCCACATATATACACCATATACATGCACACTATTTGGTTACACACACACAAATATGCATACACCTCGTGAAGAAGCACACATCAACTGTTAATACCACACAAACACGTTACACACGCACACAATCACACACGTTGTCACTTGGCACTGTTCACTGACGTCACATAATTCCAAACCAATCAAAACCAAACTTCAACGAATACAAGGAAAATACCCTTTAAGAGAACCAACGAACCGGAACGATCTATAACTGTATCCTGCAAGGAAACCAACCAAGCAGAACGACAAGCTTGACCACGGAAGAAAAACGTCATCAATTTTTTAACGAATCAAAATCAGATCTGCTCGCAGAAAGAAATTTATAAATACATCTTTCGCTGAAAACATACTATTGCAAGCGGAAGCGACTGTTTAAAGATATGAGAAACTGTAATTCCCCCCACCCCCACCCTTTTTTACTATTTTAATTCTCACACTGGATTTTTTCAGTATGATTTGTCGACCACCACTGCAATCAATGAATCTTGTACATTCTAATAAATTAATATACAGTTTTAATTTCAAACTTACACCTTCTATTTTGAACATGATAATTTATCAACATTGAAACATTTCAGTTTGTCAACATTGAAACATTTTGATTTGTCAACATTGAAACTCATAACTATGTTTTTTCTAATTTTACACTCTTACCATTGATAAACAAAAAATATTATTGAAACTAGTTTGAAATTAAGTGCATTTTCAGCAACACATTTTCTTATATGTATATATATATATTTATATATATATTTCCGGTCTTTCAAAATGTGACCTCGTGTGTACAGTTGGCGATTTTTTCCTCTGTCTTCCCTTCTCTAGATCTTTCCTTCTCCTATGTTTCCGACGAAGAGCTCCGCTCGAAACGTTAAGCCCTCCTTCTTTCCTTCTTTCCTGAGCGTCCAATAATACTATATTTGTTCCACGTCCTCGCGTTGTTGTGTTTTTTTGTACTTTCTTGTTTGGATTAACTTCATATATATATATATATAATATATATATATATATATATATATATATATGTGTGTGTGAGGTATACTTGCCATCTCAATATGACTAACAATTAAGGGTGGGGGTTACTGTAGCTTGTAGCCCCAGGAGAACATCGTCTCCAGCTGGCTTTAGGCAAACTTTCAGTGCCCTTATGGTATTTGCAAAGGGAGGTCACCCTTCCTCGTCAACCTAAGTGATACGCACGGACTGCAGTTTCTAGGTTTTGGCCTGTCATCAGCGTACGACAATCACCGGTTTTCGATTAATTCTTTATTATGATTATAAAATCAGTACATAGAAGAACAATACAGGACATACATACAAAAAACAGTTAAGTGGTTCGTTTAAAAATTTCCAAAATATATGGATTATTCATTATACAAAAAGCTGTATTTAAATTGTCCTTTGCATTGACTAATATAACATTACATTAGATTGAAATCTTACCGATATATTTTAAACCCCGGCAACCTATAAGGCCCCGCAGCTTCCCTTTCCCCTTCTCCATCCATAGTTAAACTGGGTTTCTGACACCCAACATTTTCGCCACTTCCTTCCATCTTTTTTCATACACACCTCGTGGTAAGGTCTTCTTTTCCAGCCCCATTTTGCACTTCAGATGATATTTGAAGTAAGTGAGCAAGCCGGGGCCTGAGACAAAGGATCCTATTGCGATTCCTTCCATTCTTGTACGCCACATGCATTCTTTTACTACTGCAACCGTGCAGTGAAAACATGCCTCACCTTCCTTCGAGAGTCCAGTTGGCGGTATCATCTTAATCATAGACTCAGCCGACAGCTGTACTCGTCCCAGATGCGATAACACGTGTTCTGCGTAACTTATCAAGTCTGACAACTGCCGACAGTGTACAAAAGCGTGCTGGACGGTTTCATCGTCCAACCCGCATCTTGGACATGTCAGTGGCACTGAAATTCCGTGCCGCGATAACTTCTCGCGAACAGGTAAAGCATTCCTATAACACTGCCAGGCGAGGGATCTTTGCAAATTATCCAAATACCCCGTCCTGAAAGTCTTTTTAAACAGGCTGGTAAGCTGGTCTTCGTCGAACCCCAGAGCCCCTCCTAGGACGTCGTCGTTCTTTGCCTCTACCAGCCTGCTATAAAATACCAAGGTGGTATTTCCGCCTTGTCGATCAGTGTGAGTGCCTGTCGGCACTCCTTTTGCCATAAAGTCAGATTCCGTCTCTTGATGCAACCGGGTTTAAAATTCACTAAGGAAGCCGGTCTCGGGAAAAATTCTCCTGCCACCGGGCTCCACACCTTATCACCCTCCAGGTGGTGCCAGAGATGCTTCAGCCTCAACGCATGTCTGCGCATCATCAACCAAGGCATTCCTCACCCACCCTTTAACGGTTCCTGGCAGCAAACGGTGCGCCTCACAAGTGGCTTTCCTCCCTTCCACAAAAAGCGGAAAAGGATTCGCTCCAACTTGCTAAGCCATGAATCGGGGCAAGGGACAACGGTCAGGCGGTAAGTGATTACAGATGCAATGAACATCTGTACCACCTCCGCCCTTCCTTTCAAGGACAGAAACCTTCCAGACCAGGTCCGTACTATGGCCTCCACCTTGTCCGACACCTCACTCCAATTCCTCTCCTTTTGGGAGTCTGGCCCAAACCAAACTCCTAGCAACTTAACAGGACCATCTGTCCAGTGTCCCACGGCACTGGACGATATCGGCTTGCTCCTCCAGGTGCCGAGGCGTAAGCCAATCGACTTGTCCTTGTTAACTTTTGCTCCTGCCACCGCCTCGTATCCTCTGATAGCATCTTCTACACAAGGTAGCTGAGCCTCATTGGACACGATGAGGGTGACGTCATCCGCATAAGCAGAAACCGTCCTCCCGCCTCCGATCTCATCCGGGTTTCTTCCCAGCCTCTCCAACTTTCGCAGCAATGGCTCGAGAGTCAACACGTACAGAAGTGGTGACAAGGGGCACCCTTGACGAACTGAACATTCGATCGAAAACGGTTCCGTTAGGTAACCGTTCATCTGGACGGTGGACTTGATGCCGCTATACATAGCGGAGATCCACCCGCGAAATTCAGGGCCCTGTCCAGCCGCTTCGAGGACCGTCGCCAGGTACTTATGGTCTACCCTATCGAACGCTTTACTTTGGTCTAAATGGACCATTACCCCGCCCTTGCCGGTTAATTTACCCACCCTAACTAAGGTGTAGCGTATAAGGTGAAGATTGTCCTGAATCGACCTGCCTGGAATTGCACATGTCTGTGCTTTCCCTACAAGTTTCTCCAAGACAGTCGTCAACCTTTTTGCCAACACCTTGGCCAAAATCTTTAACTCTACATTAAGTAGAGTTATAGGCCTGTAATTACTAATGTTATCCCCCTTGCTCGGGTCTTTCTGGATTAGCGTCACCACTCCCCGGCTTACAGAACTGGAAATTCTCCCGTTCTGCTGCCAGTTCGCGTAGACGCCTGCCAGTATTCCCCCGAACAAGTCCGGCATACTTTGAAAAACTCGTAGGGCAGACCATCCAACCCCGGCGACTTCTCCCCGGCGCATCCGGCCATTACCACCTCTATCTCCGCGAGAGTGATCGCTCTTTCACAGCACTCCACCTCACGCCCCGAGAGCCGCGGTCCGCCGGTTAGGAAGTCATTTAAGGCCCTCCCCCGCTCCAGCGACCCACCCACCCCGAAGGCGCGGGCGAAATGCTGGTGAAGAAACTTTTGCATCTCCTCCTCTCCATAGATCTTGTGTCCCTGATCGTCAGTTAAAGACTTGATTGAAGCTTTGTTACCTCTCTGACTCTCCACTCGATGGGCCCATCCGGCAACGTTAATACCTTCTCGTTTCCCTGCGCGTAGCTTAGCTCTAACTCTGTAACCTTCGTGTTTGGAGTTAAGGTGACGGTACAATACCGTCCTTGCCGCCATCACTCCGGATGCAGAGCCAGATTCCATTGCCTCGTTTAGATTCTTAACTAAATCGTCCTCTATCCTAGACCTATCTAACCTTAGCTGATTGCCTAATCTAATGGACTCTGAACGAATGGCTCTTTTGAGGGAGTGCCACCATCTATTGTTAATGATGGTGCCACATAATGCCCTCTGTACTAACACCTTAATCCGGGTACGGAAGTCTTCACAATTCAAAATAGACTTGTTCAGCTTCCAGTACCCGGGTCCCTGTCTATGGCATTTATCTAATTGCACCCTACAAGTCACAAATTTGTGATCCGTGTAAGGCATAATGTGAAACTGTGGACAACTAAACGTATCCTTGTCTCTTTTCCTAACGAATATCCTATCTATATACGATCTGCGTGAGCTGTCGTTGTTACTCCACGTCCACTGTGGAACGCTCGGCTCATCCAGTCGATAACGGTCTACTAGATTAAAGCTCTCTAGTAGACCCTTGAGGCTAGGGTCCCCCTTCCTATTGGTTGAGCCAACACTGTCGACCCGCGCTTCGAGGACAGTGTTAAAGTCCCCTACTAAGACTACCGTTTTCGACGTCACTAAAAAGTGCTCCAGATTCCGAAAAAACCCCGACTGCCTACACTCATTCGGAGCGTAGACAGCTACCAACCTGAAGGACTGTTTACTTACGTGGGTCACATCCAGATCGACCAGCCTGCCTTCTGGGTCCAGAAAGACAGTACTTACCTGCAAGTCCAAGCTCTTCCTGATAAGGACCGCCACGCCCCTTCCTCCTCCTCGGCTAGGAAAAATAAATTTCTCGAAACCATTTAGAAGAGGCGGGAACACGTGGGCCCCGTTCATCTTGGACTCGGTTACAATAGCTACGTCCACTCCGTGTGTCGTGAGGTCGTTCAGGAGACAAATTTGTTTCCATTTCGACCCCATTCCACGCACATTCACACAACCCAGCTTTGCCATTGTCGGAGAAAGAAAGAAAAAAAACTTACGGTTGGGACAGGGAGCATGACAGTTTAAATCTGCATGCTTCCCATTCTTCCTCCCTTGTGGTCGTAGCTGCAGAGCTCTTAACCGGCGTTGCCATCGGGCTCTGGGTAGGTGTGGTTGCCGGGGTTATAGTAAGTTTGCCCTCCAGTATTTCGTTAGTTACGTCTCTGATAAGGTTATTTTTTAAATGTTCTTGGAGTGTTTTTTCCTTCCACTCGTCTTCCTTTATTTTTGCAAAACGAGTGGTTGATTTAGTGTCTGCAGACTTACTGAATAATTTCAGTTTTGAAAATTTTAAATACTTAAACACTCTATCGTTCTTCTCGTCGAATGCTACAATCTTTTCATTTTTTTTTATCAATTTTTTCCAATCTTGTTTTATGGGGTGGGGCTTGGCGAACTGTGTTCCAATGAATACAGTGCCGTGGGGGTAGGGCTGGGGAATTTGTTTTGTATGTATCTCTGCGGTATTTGTGCTGATTTTTTCTATGTTTGGGGAGGGGAGTCCAGGGTATTTTCTTTTTTTCTTTTGTGTGTCACCTGCGTAAATTCCATTTGTTCATTTTTATCTTCTGTTTCGATTCCCTTCCTTGTCGGAGTCTTGGTGTCTTTTTCCGCCTTTTCTTTTTCTGTGTTTGAAGCACTTTGAGGAGGGGCTTCGCTGTTTTTCTCTTTTTTTTATGCAGTTCGAGCGGACGTGACCCTTTTCACCACATTTGAAACACCTAGGTCTGCGCCTCTCCACTGACACTCTCATTGAAATTCCCTCCTCAATAAATACCCTATCGTGTAAGTTTTCTAGCACATTATTTTCTGCTTGAACGAGGAGTTTGAACGCTTGTCCCTTCCAGTTTACCTCCTCTTTCCTTTTCATCTGCAGAATTGAGACTTTCTGCTCTACGTCGTGCAGAACCGCCGCTGCTACCCACATTATATCATATCCTCTTGGTATATCTTCCACATATAGTTTCGCAGTTCTTTTGCCCATATAGGTAAGTAGTAACATAATGTCCTCATTTGTTAAGGTCATTGATGAAATTTCTCTTGCCACATCAGCCGAGTCGAAATGTGCTTCAACGGTAGCGCTGCGAGCACCTCGACCGACGTAGCGAATTTTGCTCCACACCGGGGACAAGCACTTCTCTACTATTTCGTTCTTCACGTCCATTATTCTTTTCTCTTTGTAACTGTAAACCTTGTACACGACTGTCTTGGCCTTTATTTCCTGTAATATTGCTTGCGGCGGTACCAGTTTTATTTCGTTGCCTTCCTTTTTGACCAAGTTCCGGTATTCGAACAACTGTTCTATTTTGAATTCCACTTCCGTTACGGTTCCGCCCACTGCGGCCGAAAAAGACTGTTTTCTAACCTCGATATCCTTCTGTTCGCCTTTTCCTATCACGGGACAGTCGCTCCTCGACGCCAAGTCGAACTCCATTTCTCAAATTATGAGAACTAATTTTTCAAAAAAATTACCCCGAAGGTAATAACAATGTTTATACACAGAATTTTCAGCCCCGTAGGGCGAAAATTACTGTCACACAACGGACAACTGTTCACATTCACGAGCAAACACAAACGACGACGAACAAAAAACGAACTCACTCAACAAAATAGGCAGCTAACTTCTCAATACGCAGATGAAAGAGGGGTCCCTAGACGAGTGACAAACCACCGGTTTTCGATGAAAAGGTGTTCCAATGCAAATCCTTATATCGTTTTGCCAGTAACTTTTCGTCACTGATCTCGAAAAACTGTATGCAAGCAATAATAAATCTCTGAACGAAGTATAAACAGTAACTGCACTACACTGTGAGATATACATGCCATCTCAATGTTAGGCATGGTATGGTGGGGTTCCCACGATCGCGAGATCGTTTGCAATCCTAGAGCGGCTGTTGCGGTTGCTGCAAGACAGTTCATCTCGCATTACTCTGCGATCACTTCGACACCTGATGCGCGGTACACCGTGCACCTGTTCAGTTGATATCTATTTGATGGAGGGTAGGAGCTAATATGCACGGCACATACATTTAATTACAATAAAGAAATCAGATGCGCTGCTCGTTCGAGAAAGGTTGAAAGCTAAACATTCACAGATCGTCTTCAATAAGGACGCCCAGGATACATACATACACGCACACACACACACACACACACACACCACACACACACACACACACATATATATATATATGTATATATATATATATGAGGATGGAAAGGGACACACGAGTTGATATATATGAAAAAACAAGTCAAAATAAAAAATGCTAAAATAATTTTTTAAAGAATATTTCAGTCCCGGTTTCGGGTCATTTGAGACCTTTTCAACTGTAACAATTAAAATAATTGTATTTAGAAAAAATAAAAGAAAAGGTTTTTTAAAAGAATATTTGCATAGTGTTCAAATACAAGTGGCATTTTCCTTGTTTCTGCCTCTCTCTGTCTCTCTTGTTTACTCTTGTGGGTTAAAAGTCCATGTGAACTGGTAGCAATCACTGACCAACGACAATCAAGGCAATCCCAAATTCTTCCTCCCCTTCTCCCCATCTCCCCTCCTCCTACTCCTTCGTCTTCTCCCCTACCAAGAATTCACATGGACCTTGAACCCACAAGAGTAAACAAGAGAGACAGAGACAGGCAGAAACAAGGAAAATGCCACTTGTATTTGAACACTAAACAAATATTCTTAAAAAAAACTTTTCTTTTAATTTTTCTAAATTCAATTATTTTAATTTTTACAGTTGAAAAGGTCTCAAATGACCGAAACCGGGACTGAAATGTACTTTATAAAATTATTTTAGCATTTTCTATCTTGACTTGTTTTTACATATATATATATATATTATATATATATATATATATATATATATATATAGAACTGTCTGATGAACGGCAACGAGAAACTCAGAGTAACAGATTTTGTTGAATTTTCTGCTGCTTAAAATAAAGCATATTACTCTACCACTGGTATTTGAGTACTCTTTTTTCCACCTTGTTTCACATTTATGTGTTTACTCCGGTATATCTATCTATATATATATATATATATATATATATATATATATATATTATATATATATATATATATATATACATACATATATACATATACATACACACACACACGCGCATACACACATATATCTATACATATTCTGCGGATTTCTTTCAGTTTCCGTCAACCAAAGGCTTTGGTTGACGTGGGACTATAGTTCAAGATATTTACCCAAATTACCTTGCAGTGAGGCTCGATCCAGGACTACGATGTTGGGAAACAAACTTCTTAATAACATATTAATGTAAATCAATTTCCTCGGAAGAATTTCTAATTAACCATTTGCTTTATGCATAAATGATAGTAATTAATGTTGGGAAACAAGCTTATTGCTCTGAAATAATTCTAGAATAATTAATCCTTGATTGGGTTTTCAAACAAAACCTTCTCGGAATAAATTTATAGTTTCATTCGACCAGCATCACCGAAACAGATGCTAGATAAAATTAATTACCTTTTAATAATTACATCTATAAAATGCGAGATATTAACTTTTTCTTATCTCATTTTATATCTTAAATCTGTTAAACTCTTGTTTCGCAAGACGTATATGCTGTGTGTGTGGTGGTGATGTACGCACGCGTGTGTGTTGGTGAGAATGAGACTTAGGATAATGCAAATAGATATCAGCGAACGAGGAAGTATCTACGTATTTAAGTATTCCCCATGCTTTATTTCTCTAGTCTTATAAGAATGTTTTCATTGTTCTTTCGGGAGATATACTTTTCCAAAACACTCTCTCACCGTGTAAAAACAAAATATTTGTTATAACATATCATTTTGTTTTTACAAATATATTTTTAGAAATAATGCTGTTGAATAAATTCTAAACTTCAGAATAACAAGTCTCATATGTTCTTCTAGGTATAGCAATATTTTTTGAATGACGAAGTATTTGTAATATTTTACGTATTGCTGACATCTTCTCTTATGCCTATTCGTGTAGTCAGTATATTGATTTAGTAGTTATGTCCTTGAGTGCTTAGATTTGAGCTCTGCAAAATGTATGATGATAGTTTAACCATCAGTATAATCACTGTATTTTAAGCCTGAATTTTAACAAATATATACTGACAGACAGACAGACAAACACATATGCAGACACAAACACAATCCCGTAATAACAACACACACACTCATCTATATATGCATGTATGTATGAATAGATGGAATAGTTAATACATATGCGACACGGCGATGAGTATGTGTGTGTGTATATATACATGTACAATTGTATGTGTATATATGTATATATATATATATATATATATATATAATATATATATATATATATATATATATTATATATGTATATATATATGCATATATATGTATATATATATGTATATATATGTGTGGCGTATCAGTGGAAGAGTTTAAATTATTTATTATGTGAGGCTAGTCAGAACATGTTCATAGACAAGGTCTTCTGCCAACAAAGAATATCGCTACTGCATTCATTCCCATGCTGTTCATGAACGTCATCATTTCCGTCATTGTGACGATGATGACATTGTAAACTCAGTACTTATTCTATCGGCTTCTCATGCCGAGCCGCTAAGTTTCGAGGACATAAATATACCAGCATCGGTTGTCAGGCGTTAATGGGGTGTGAAAAACAAACACACACACACACACACACACACACACACACACACACACACACACACACACATATATATATTTATAATGGTATTAAAGCTTGTGGGTATCACCGTGCAATGAATAATGAACCAGCCGCCCTCCTGTCAAATTTAAGATCTATATTAGTCCGTATTTGTTTTTATGTAAACAAACTTTCTCTATATGCCTTTGGCGCGAATGGTTTTGTTACACGGTGCCATATTCTACGATCACCGTGCAATGACTAAGGAAAATAGTCTAATAACGGGGCATATAAATGCTCGACAGAAAAAAGAAGGCTTTCCTATCCGCGTGGGACTCGAACCCACATTTCTTTGTTAACGCGACTAAGTGTGTTACCTTTACACCTGCGATCCATTGGCACCGAAATCATATATAGAAAGAACCCCTTTTATGATTTTTGAGGAGGACTCTAAACTTCTGAAGGCCGTCGACTGGGCAGGAGACCAGACTAATCTTCAATCGGATCTGCATATTGTGTTTATCCGATGGGCAGAAAAGCAATTTGCAGCTAAACGAGATTAAATTGCAATGAATTGACTTCAATAAGCAGGCTGCATTTAAACTACCATACACATTTCATTTGGGCGAACATCTTGTGGCATCAGTCAGCACCGGGGACCTCTGAGTGACTGTCGACAACAGGTTACGCTAGAGTACCCATATAAACAATAAAGTCGACGTGGCTGCAGAGTTGTTCCTCAACCCTCATGACTTTCCTATCTAGAGAAACTCCTACCTTCATCTTTCTTTTCACCTTTGCTGTCCTCACCTTGAATACTATTGCCCACTATGATCTTCCTACACAAAACAAAATATCATAACAACTGAAACATCTCAAAGATTGATCATAAAAAATAAATAGATGACATTCCGTCTTGAATATTAGGATCCCCCAACGTTACCATGGACGGTATTTATTTGTTTGATGTGAAAAATATACCAAAAGCACTGTCCCAGTAATATAGGAATTAACTTTAGAATTCACTCAAGGCTTGATCGTCATGCCATCCTTCCTCTACCAAAAATCATGTCCGCATCACATTAGTACACAAAGACAGAGCTAATTTACCTCAACTGGCCCTGCTCCCTTTAATATTAAGCCAAGACACATAAGAGAAGAAAAATATCTCATAGCATTTAAACAGGCCCTGCGCAAATGTCTTCAATAATTTCCAGATAAAACACTTACACCAGGATATATTTCAGCGAACAAGAACTTTTTACTCACATGGTCTATGGTGTCCATTCAATAACAGTAAGATGAATCCTTAAAAACCTCTACCCAGCGGTGCTAATAACTTAGACGTAGCCTAAGTATATATATCTATGTATGATACACACACATGTAGGTGTTATTGTTCAGTTCTATTTTTAAGATCTCTGACTGAACATGAGTCTTTAAAAGGCATTTTGTGCTTAACATGTAATATTTCCAATTTTTTATAGTAGTCCGTAGTTGCTTTGCATATGCTTGTTTCTAATATTCAATCCAGAGTATTAAAAAAGCGTCACAATTGTGAAGAGATGTGTCTATCAGTGATTATTTAGTAACGAGTTGGGGGCCTGTGTTTTAGTTGTACTTTCTTTTATTCTGACTGTTTGCATGAATTCATTTTATCTAACAACATCTACCTCACAAATATTATACAGATGAAGGACATTATGTATCTATTATAGTGGTTTTATTTTATAGGTATTCTACGTACAATGGTACTGTGCAATGTCTTATTTTATGAGTGTTATTTTATTGGAAATATCGAACAATGTCCCTGATATTGCACGTTTTGAATGTTAAATAATTTTCCACCTATAGCAATGACGTTATTGGGAATTTCTCATCATATGTAACTGGTAGTTATACTAAATCCTCTAATATCTGTCGTAAACATTTGCCCTTCTCCATAGCATTAGTTCCACATGAGAAACTTATTTTTTTATTTTGAACAATTAATTAGAGAATTTCCTGTTTAGTCTTAAATCGTATTTATTAATGCCAGCTTTCCACACCAACCTGGCGTAGTTACATTTTATTCCTATATAAGTCCTTATCTTTTGCTAGTTTCGTCATCTTAGCTAGCGTTAAATATTTCAAAATTGCACTTCATCACTGCATGGTGGTCTTCTATTTTTATATCTCTATGTTTCATTTTCCATCCTAGCAATATATCACTAAATTTATTATAGCCTCCATATTAACTAATTTTAGTAGTTGGTGTTGTAAGATATCATTATGATACTGTTGGAGATTTTCCACAAGTTGTTATTGTTTCGGCTTCTCGCCTACTTTAATAATTCATGATTTTACAGCAAAATAGTTTTCAAGCGTGGAAGAAAAAAACAATAACCATTCACCAAACTCTCCTTCTCTTCTACCGTAGCTCTTGACAGTTTGTTGATTTATGTTGCGATATATATTTATTCAGTTGTATTACTTAATGTTAATGGGTATGGATTCTTTTTCATCAGAAGGTTTCGAGATATTTTGGATTTTTTCTTCTCAGCCATGAAGCAAAATGAAAAATTTGTTACGTTCATATCTTTGTTGAATTTGTTGGGTTGACACAGATAGTTTGAATAGTTAATGTGGTTTATTTTGGGAATATTTGATCTGAAGCAGCTTTTAAGTTTGCCGCAAACACTCGTTCTCATTATTATTTGTTCGTTATAGTTTGTTATTTTAGCAATAAAATAGTTTAATATACGTTAATATACGTCTTTATAATACACAATCCTGTTCAATATTCTTACCTCTGTACCGATTAGATTACATCCCTCCGAACACTACACTAACAAGTTGCATTTTAATACTACGCAGTATTGAACTTGTTAAACAAACTAACACATTTTTTTCTGCATTAGCACATAGCAATTTAAGCAAAAATATCATAGTAACATTATTTCATTTTCTTGCTGAAAGTCTTCTTCAGTTCACTTAGAGTACTCACTGACATTAAAAGAATATATATATATATATGTATGTATGTGTGTGTGCGTGTGTGTGTGTGTGCAACGTATTTAAACATTACACATTTTGGAAGAAGGCTAGTTACTTTAAGGTATAGGAGTAGGCAAATTACGTAATTCCTAATGTTCAACTGAAACCTATTCTAACATCCTGAAAGGCTGGAAGCTAAGGTCGATCTCGGCGGAATTTGAACGTAGATCGTAAAGAGCTGGAAGGAATTAGACATTTTGTCTGACTCGATACTGATTCTTTAACAAAATTGATAACACTAGTAAAGAAGTATAACTAGCAGAAATTAAAACAGTGTCGACCGAGAAGAACAGCAGTTTGATGAAATGGAAAGAGACAAGTTTAAATTCTCTATTGAATGTAATTCAGTCTATTATAAATAAAATAGTCAACTTTGATAGTAAAAGTTTTAAATGTTTCCTGAAAGAGTTATTGCAAAAGCAAAAGTTTTCTTTGCATCTGTTTTTATTACTCGTTAACGCCCATGGAGGAGAACCGGCTGAACATACCTACTTAATAGTTAGTGTTTTTTAGAGTCATATTGATTACATTGTCTGTGTGCTTACGGTTCTTAGTTTTTAATACTGGCCGTTATGTCGACTTTTGTTCTCTTATCTTTGCTAAAAACTCTCCCCAGTTAGATATAACTTTCTGCCCGTATGTTTTCTTTTTCTATTTTCGGGTGAATTGAATTCGATTAGTAGTCATCTCTACCGTTTTTCTAGTATCAATTTTAAGATGATTTTAAATTGAATATATTGCCAGGCTAACTCTACACTTCTTTTAGTTAACGTTCAGTCGATGAAAAGGAAAAGAGAAAAAACAAAGAAAGATGATTGGAAATTATAGATATTCTATGTGATTTTTTTTATGTTTCATTGTCTGCTTTATATTTCCTGCTTTCATTACCGCCAAGTCTATATATTCAACAACTAAATTTAATCACAAAGGATGACACAGCTTTGAGGGCATTTTGTTTTAACTTCCAACCAGTTTGTTATTTTGTTGTCAATGATAGAGTACCGTTTGATGAATTTATTAATCCTATTTTCTCTGTTAAATTACTTTAAGGGAAAACTATAATTACTTGGTGTTTCCTGCGAACGTCTCCATGAAACGCTCCAGAGGTCTAAACATTATATATGACACATAAAAAGCATCAATCATCTGTCCTGTCTATTTTCATATGTGCCAATTGACCTCATTGTTTTATGAGTAGCAGGCGACATTAATAATGTACTACAATAGAAGCATATGTGTTTCATGTCACCAATTTTCTATTATCGTCTCCGCCAATATTCATTCTGAACATTGAAATCATTCTTTAGTATCTCACTCTTGATATTCCTTCTTTCCTGTATTCATTCGTTGAAGACAACTACCTATTTCTTTACTACCCACAAGGGGCTAAACGTAGAGGGGACAAACAAGGACAGACAAACGGATTAAGTCGATTATATCGACCCCAGTGCGGAACTGGTACTTATATAAACGACCCCGAAAGGATGAAAGGCAAAGTCGACATCAACGGAATTTGAACGCAGAACGTAAAGACAGACGAAATACCTATTTCGTTACTACCCACAAGGGGCTAAACACAGAGGGGACAAACAAGGACAGACAAACGGATTAAGTCGATTATATCGACCCCAGTGCGTAACTGGTACTTATTTAATCGACCCCGAAAGGATGAACGGCAAAGTCGACCTCGGCGGAATTTGAACTCAGAACGTAACGGCATACGAAATACGGCTACGTATTTCACCCGGCGTGCTAACGTTTCTGCCAGCTCGACAAATACCTTTATTCTAAAGGATGTGTCTGAATTTGCTTACATTTCCTGTATACCAGATGTGTAAAAATGGTTTGAAACGTTGGCACAGAACCAGCAGTTTTTGAGGGGAGAGGGATATCGTTTACATCAATCTCAGTCATTGACTGGTATTTATTTTATCGACGGTGAAGGGGACGACAAGCAAAGTTGACTTCTGAGGAACTTTATCTTAGAATATAAAAAAAGTAGACGAAATGCCGCTAAGCATTTTGACCGACATGCTAACCACACTGCCGGCTCACTGATTTATACTAGATGTGTTATAATCTTCGAAAAATTTGATTATATCTATTTGTTTTTGTCTTCTAGACTTACTTTTCTTTTATTATAGAGAAGGGAAAAGGTTTTACAGTTTAATAGTGGCTAATAGTGACTATTAGTGACTATATAATTCTGTTAGATGATTCGAGCAGTCAACGTCTGAAGTCTTTTCATAAGCCACAAAGTAGCGATACTCTGACAGATAGTGAAGATGCATCCGTGGTTAAATTTCCATTTGAGCTGTTACATTTGATTTTGCTTTGGTATCTTTCTACCTGAATTAGATGGATGGTGTCTTGAAAATATTATTTTCATATCATATCGAATGCAGCAAGAGTGTAACGAATTATTCGCAATTTTCCGTTGTAACTAAGTTTCATTTTCATAATTTTATAAGAAATGTTCATCTTTCAATATTTACTTTGTATTTTCGTTTCATTTGCAATTTTTCCAACATATTTTTGTTAATCTATTCCTCTATTGCATCTCCATTTATATATTAATTCTTATTGCGTTGTCTTTCGATCTTTCGTTAATTTCGTACAATCTTATGACCGAAATTGCTAATGTAAGCTAATACTAAACACACACACGCACAAACACATACAGGCATACACACACACACACACATGCACATATATGCAAACATACACTTAATAACTCTTTCTTTCTCACACTTGAACACACACTCTTGCACATAAGCATATACACATACATATATACGTATGCGCGCGCACACACACAGGCACACATACATGCACACACTTAGCGTCAAATATTGTGTAGATTAATCGGGTGATTAACGATTTTTAACATTTTAGTTACATAGCATATGATTGTGATATAACAGAAAAAATTGCGACTTATCTTCACATATCTGTCAAAATATGATAAATAGTTTTCCATATTTAACTATATTCACAGAGAATCAAGTTCAAATACGATTGTGTGTAGGTTTAATGGTGTTCAATGTTTGTAGTGGAAAATGAATGGTAAGGTAAAGATATACACCGTAGCTCCAACCTAAGGCTAAGCATTAGGTAATACATCCCGAGTCAGGACTTTAACTAAAGAAAATATATATTTTTCGTCAGGGAATAACTGGTAATCGGGAAGTCCTCTAGCACACCACAAGCAAACTGATTAGACTATATGTGACTTAAGAACAGTATAAAAAAAGACTAAAAAAAACTAAGATCTTACGAGGTATGAAATGGTTCCTGGACCGCTTAATAAAAACTAACTTATTTACCAAAGTTTTAACCTCTCCTTCCAAATAGGAAACTTTCCCAGTAATACACCGGTCCCAGCATTCCTGCCACCTTCGAAATCCAGCCTGGTAGTTGTTTTCTGTAAGTGAGTCGAGATCCTTCTGCGATTCGCTCTGGATATCGAGAACATTAAAACGGTGACCTTTGAGCTGCACTTCCATCTTAGGGAAGAGATGGAAGTTTGCAGGTGCTAAATCTGGCGAATGGGGTGAGTGCAGAAGCGATATCAAGTTGTTTTGACGAAAACTTCCCCTAGTACTCTCGATTGACTGTCTGGCCTCCGGGGACGAATTTTCAATGCACAGCATCGTGGATGTCGAAAAAACGATCAGCATGCTTTTGATTTAGCTGCGGCTCTGTCGTACTTTTTGAAGCGCCCGTACCACACGAAACGTTGCGTACAACCGATTGCCTCATCGCTGTAAGCTTCCAAGTATATACTCAATGTCTCTGTACCAGATTTCCCATATTTAACAGAAAATTCCACATAAGCCCTATATTCCAACTTCCAGTCTATAATAAAAATCGCAAACTACCGCATATACGTAGTGACACAGATAAACTTTTCACAACTTCAAAAGTAAACACAGCGCTGTCACTCAGCACACTGCCTTACTCGTAGTTCTCACTGCGCAAGCAACTGTGTGTTGCGATACCTTTTTGTTAGCGCGTTACAGAACTAGTCAGGGAACGTTTTGATACCACCTCATCAATTCTATAATGATGCATTTAGTCTGATGATCTATAAATTAATAGAAACCAACACATAAATAATTAATAGAAGTTAAAAATAAATGGTCATCATGATGAATTCAGTAGAACTAAGTATGTTATTACGAGCATTTGATAAACGATGCAAAAAAATTACATATGCATACACATATATATATATACACACCCCCACACATATACACAGACACTCACCCGTGCACACACATATGCACACGCACACACATATACACACGCACATGTAGAACATGACAGGGATTTATGTTATTATGATAACGTGAATTCCGGTCTGTGTTCTAATACATCCATATTTTGCGGCTAATATACTACAGTAGAAGTTTCATTTTATATGGATAGTTTTCTTTTCCAAGATAAAACATCCACATATAAACGACAACCGGGATTCTCAGGAATGCTTTATGTTGACACAACTCGGATTTTATATTCTCTCTCCATGTATGTATGTATATATACATATATGCATACGAAAAGAGAGAGAGAGAGAGAGAGAGAGAGAAAGAAAGAAAGAAAGAGAGAGGGAATATAAAATCCGCGCTGTGACAACATAAAACATTCCTGAGAATTTCAGCTCTCTTTTACATGTAGGTGGTTTATTTTGAAAAAGAAAGCTATCTATACAAAATGAAATTACCAGTGAAGTATACTAGTCGCAGAATATGGATATATCAAAAGACAGACTGGAACTTTGACAATGTAACCTTCATTTGACAAAGGTATGTTTTTCCCTGATGAGCTGAGTACCGCTCCTTGAGTAATTACTTGTTCTGAGTGTCTGCTTGCTAGGAAATATATGTAACCTCGAATTTACCAAGTCCATTCCATGAATTTGGGTATATATATATGCATGTATGTATATATGCATGTATATATGCATGTATGTATGTATGTATGTATGTATGTATGTATGTATGTAAGTATGTATATACATATATACATACACACACACACACACACACACACACACATACATATATATATATATATATATAATATATATATATATATATATATATATATATATTATATATATATATATATATAATGCCATTGTTCAGCTTTATTTCAAGATTTTTTGCCAATAGAGAAAGAATCGATTTCTAACCTAGATCCAAGGCTCCTTCATTAGAATTTCAACATCAATAAGGAGGTATATTTGTATGTATGTACGTATCGAGCGGAGGGATGGAGAAATTCTCTTACGCTGGACGATACTGTTGCTACTAATCGCAGATTTCCTACACAGCATACAAAAGAAGGTTATTGAACTTATTTCTAAGAATTCCCTCTCAACCACACTGTATTCTCAATCAAATATACGAGCTACTTTGACTCATTATTCCATCACTGCACTAATAGTCTTGCGCCTCTGATGTAACCAGCCGCATATCTACGCCCGTTAAGCTTCCTCGGTTTACCTTTTATCTCTCCTCTTAATCTCCTCTCACCTCTCCTACTCCCATAACCAGGAATATGTTTCGCCTGCGTTGTCCATAACAAATAACATTCTCAGCACGTTTCCTGACCTAAAAGATATTCTGCTATAATTCTATTCCTGCCGAAGCTGTCCGAGCAGACACAGCCATCTCAATATCAAACGCCGCGATACCACTAGTCCAGACGCATGCAGATACTGTAGATATCACTTCTTGCACTCTAAGTATGTAAGCAAATGATGTAGAACTATTGGTTTCAAAGAAAGTTACAAAATACAGACCCCTTTTGAACGCATCCACAACAAATGACATATCCACCACGACCTTAGAATAAACACACACGCAAATATTAAAAATGATACATTCAAAAGAGATACCCAAGAATTCATTAAAAACATTCTCAAACACTGCTATAATCCATGACGAGTCCCTTTTAGGCACTACTGTAATTACGACGTATATTCTTGATAAATCTCCCTCTATACTAGTGATGCATTATAAAATTGGACTGAAATTCATGCTCTTGACACTAACTTTCAATTGACACATTATTGAAGGTAGGCAATAGTTGTATTTTGTCTTGGTTGCTATATGCTTGTAAGGAGAATATTGCAAAGTACCAGAGCCATTTCACTAACAATGTCTTCCCCGTATTCTGGATATTCGATGGCAAAAGCGAATGATGTTGGTGTCTTTGAACGCTTTCAGTCTAAAAGTACAGAGTAATTCAGTGCCGGGCAGAACAGAGTACTTATGTGGCTAAGATCGAAAAATGATCGAATTCCTACGCAATTTCTATACGATAAGTTAGCCAAGATTGAAACACCAGTGTCCAAGCCAAAATGAAGATATACTGTTTGCATCAATTTTATATGGTTAAATGTTAAAAATATATATATGCTAAAACCTCGCTCTAGATGGTTCCACAGGGAGGAAATCCGTGTATTACGGGAAGTGAGAGGTCTTAAGCGTGTGTTTGTGTGTGTGAGTGTGTGTGCTTGTGTGTGTATGTGTGTTCTAATAACCTTACATAAAATATATTACAGTTTTAATTGGCTGCATACTTACTTGCATGCATTTTTAATGTGTACATATGTATCTGGGGGGTTGCATATCCGTCTGCGCATGCGTTTCTAAGATTTGCACTGAGGATCCATTGCCTCATACAGGAATATGTTGCTGCAGATATGGTTAATATCGATGTTGTTATTGTTATTTTTTTATAGATATCAAGGTTAAGTCGTGAATCAATGCTTCTTTAAAGGCGAGAGGATTAGTAGTATTGTCTGATCCATAGTAATCCGATTTATGGAAAATCTCCCCGAGTTGCATTACTTTATAAGTGTCAAAATTTTGAATGATTGCAATGTTGGGTACATATATGGAAATAACAGCAAATACACCTACCCCTACACAAACTCACACAGACTCATCCACTCACTGAAACACAAACGCACATACACACACACACACATATACATATGCACCTATACATATACATATATATGTGTGTGTAATACATATATATGTATGTATATATATATACACACACATATATATATGTATGCGTTTGTGTATCTCTGTGTGTGTAAATAAATATTATGCAAGAAAATGGAGAGTTTAAATGGATACGAATTAACTTATTTAAATATTATTAATTAAGCCTACAATTCTTTCAATTTACACTCAATAATATTACAAACCTGTAGAATAAGATAAGCCTGCATTTTGAAGATTTAGAGTGAAATATCA
>NC_043000.1:158970226-158972726 GCF_006345805.1 Octopus sinensis | reverse complement strand
TCGCTTATCGCTAAAAAAGAATATTAACTCCCTTCTTGTTTAAAAACCATGATTATAGCAAAATAACTAGCTGTAAAAACCTATCACACCATCTATACGTACACACACATGGTTGCACACAGACATGCATATATGGATGCATAAATAAATACATACATATAGACTGTCAGACAGACACACTGATAGATATTGATACATACATACATACCTACGTACATACATACAAACATAATACATACATACATAATACATACATTACACATATATATGTCTGTGAATATGAATGCAGGTAAGACATCGAAAAAGTCTAGTAGAGGTGGTAATAAAGCAAATATAATGTATTGCATAAAGATATGTGTGCATTGCGTCTTTCTGGGATATTAAGAATTTAAGAACGCATATCCTTGAGAAGGCTGCATTTGATATATTGGAAAGTAAACACTTTACCTTCGAATTACAAAATACAAAACTACACATTTGTACATATACAAAACTACATACACACATGCATACAATCACTAACAAGACCCCAGTTGCTGTTGTTCAGGGTAAACTACGACTATAAATGACCCAGAGGTTCTAATGAAAACATATCCGGTTTCATATCGATTTCTTTTACTTTTACTCCTTTCCGTTATTAGACTGCGGCCATGGTGGGGCACACCAGTACCTTTTGTAAAGCCTAGTATTTTTTCTATCGGTCTCTATTGTCAAATCATTAAATTAAGGGGGCGTAAACACACCAACACCGGATGTCTGTCAGCGATGGGGCAAAAACACAAACACAAACTCAATTACACTCACACACACACATACATAAATACGACGCAATTGTTAGGAACTAGCCTTCCCTTTATTTGAGACCTCTACCTGGTCTTGCACTTCTGGTTTCCTTTTTTGATGACTACATGCAACCGATGCAGCAAAATCCTGTTGAAGGTGACCCGGTCGCTCATCAGTGTCTCCACTTGTTTATGGGCAGACTATGTGGTAACATTTTATTTAGGGCCAGTTTTGCATTCACTATCCTTCTCAAGTTTTCTGCAAGCAGTATTCCTGGCACCAGTATTTGCATTCTTCGGTCACTGTTCATTTCTTTCTGCAGAGCTCACATCATATTTTTTTTGTTGGGTGGGGGAGCAGGAGACGTAGGTGGACCATATTGTTTCTGCGGCATTAATAATGGAAACACTTTATTTGAAAAAAGGTATGTTTTTAAATCTAAATTATTATTTTTGAAATGTTAGCAAGTTTTTGTCTTTTATTTCTGTGTCAGGTAGGACAAAAGTTTTGTAAATTTAAAGATAAAAGAAAAGCAACATAGGCATTCATGTCAAATGACATTTTCACTGACTGGTGCCGAGGTTTTGTTATGAGTTAAAATATATAGTACAAATATGATTTCAAGAAAAGTAAGACTTGCAGTGTTCGAGGGAGAGAATGCAGGGGAATCAAAACGAAGAGCAACCTAAAAATACATTACTTTATAACAGGTTTTTTTAAAAAATAAAATAACTTTTGATGACAGACCCTGGAAGAGACCCGCAAATGTTTTTATGAGGAACATCTAGTGTTGAGAGAAAGAAAGTTTGAAATGATGAAAATAAATAGAAGGAAGGAGCAATGAAAAGAGAAATATCTAACGTTCAGCCATTCACCATTTTTTCCCCAGCTTTTTTTACTCTCCTGCCATTATACATGGATATAATATAACCCAGATATAATAGATAAAATAAACAATAAACACTATTATATGGCTTTCTTAAAATTCATATATTAGTGATATATATATATATATATATATATATATATATATATATTCATATTTACTCATGAACATACGTATGTTTAATATAACCAACCATTACAAAGCAAATTTTATTAATCACTGATCACTGATTTTTATATACGCGTACCTTGGACTGCGAGGTTTTCAGTTGTAGTAGATCATGATCACACTCTTGAAAATGTAATCTAATTAACTTCTAATTAACTTGTAATAATCAGAGTAATTATGCTTCAAAAAGTTAATTTGGTATCCCTAATATCATGTCATGTTCTTTAGATTCGTTGGTCCTTTAAACGTTCCGATAAATTCTTTTGAAACACGCAAGAGGTTCCTGATATTTAATGAAAAATGATATTGCATTGCATTAGTCGACAGGTAAATATGCACGTATCTTTTCTTCTTAAAACTACAGATGCGTTAAATCATATTGCGACATAAAACATGCTAATCCCCATATAACTTATTTTCATGACTCAATGTGTATGATTATCTATATCTGTGTTAATTTGCATCTGTATGTTTCTGTATATTGCTATATATTACACGTGTTTGCCAGCAATTTTTCCATATCTGTACACGCGCAGGTGTGTGCATGTGCATAATTATATATGAGTACACTATCATTTGTTTGATTGTGTAGTTTGTTTGGATCTCATGAATATGAGATATCCATGTAAAGAAAGTCTTGATGAAAAATATTCGTTAGCCAAA
>NC_043000.1:158942726-158965226 GCF_006345805.1 Octopus sinensis | reverse complement strand
CAGCATCCACAGCTCATTTCTTCAAAAGAGAAATGCATCAGGTACATGGAGACGCAAATTAGGGGTGCAATAGAAATTCAACAGGATCTTTCGGAATTATAAAAATCGTGTCTAATATAGGTATACAGCAAGTAATTTCCAGAATGAGGGTTCGTCGCCCCCAGTGTTTGTCTGCTACTTAATGTTTCCGAAATCAGACAGATGGAAGGCAAAGATTACTTCGAGGGAATGTAAACTCAGAACTTATAACACCGGGACAACTACAGCAATGCATGTACTTTTACAGAAAAGTACATGGGCGGAAGCTTCAAAAACTCTTGTATTCTCTTCAGCCGTTATTTAGCTCACACCTCAGTCAACTTTCATTGGCCAGATTAACAGAATAGTAAGTACACCGGGCAAAATGCTCAGCGACATTTCGTCCGACTTTACATTCTGAGTTCAAATTTCGCCGAGATTGACTTTGCCTTTCATCCATTTCGAGTTGATAAAATAAGTACCAGCTGAGCACTGGGGTTAATGAAATTGGTTTACCCCCTTCTCCCCCCCCCACTAAGTTCATGCCCTCAAACCAAGATTTGAAACTACAACTACTACTACTACTACTACTAATAATAATGATGATAATAATAAAAATAATACGACGACGACTACTGTTGTTCTTCGAATTATTTTTATTCCTGTTTTTATTGTCATCATCATCATCAACAACATCATTAATATCATTATTATTGCTGTTGTTAATTGCAGAGGAAATTACGGGAACATCTGAGCAAATACGATCAATGTAATTATCGGTATCATAAGATTAAATGAAGGATCCAAACGTTCAACATGAAGATAATTGTGCGTGTGTGTCTGTGTTTGTGTGTGTGTGTACATGTGTGTGTTTGTTTGTGTGTGTGTATGTGTTTGTGTGTGTTTGCTTGTGTGTGTGTGTGTGTGCTTATGTACAAGTGTGTATTGTACATTGCCGCATATCTATAGTAAGGTAATCGGAAATATTTTGTTACCTGAATACTTTATTTTTAAGGAGGGATATACTCATGTTTTCATTATAAGTCATCTTCTTGCACTTTTCTCAACGAAGCCTAACATGGCTTCCTAATGATTTCTGTTTATATAATTAGTCATTATATAATTAGTCATTATATGTATGTGTTTATAATTGTGGTATGTATTATGCAGCCGAAATAATTATCTCTATTCATATGTATGATTATCAGCTATTTTTATATTTCTAGGCAGAATAGCTGCAATGTCTCTGGGTTCTTGATGAGTATCACACATTAGAATAATGTGCTTAATTTTTAGTTCCATATCTACAGGAAATCCATAACTAAGAAAGGAATTCCATCGAGTTACGAGATTGCAGAAGACGATAGGGACACTGTTTCGTGCGAGATAGCAAATGCAATGTACTTTGATGAGACAATAAAAGAGCTATGGGAAATATATATCTGGATCTAGATGAAGAGTGTATAGAGTCTGCTTGTTCAGAAGCAAAGAGTTCTTGTAGGATATTTGTTATCTTTTTGTAGTGTGGGAAAGCATTTACAGATCCTACGAGAATGATGGCAGGAAGAAAAGTATATTCTACATAGAAACCTAGCTTGAATGCATCCAACGGATCGGACTCCACTTACTACACCTGGGAACTAGTTAATACTATTAAAGAAGGCGAAGGATGAATACTTCTTCCTAAGTAAAACTGGCTCCTTGGCTCCAAAATAAATCGAGATGGTAACTGCACTCCAGAAATAAGGCGGCAGATAGTACTAGGTAGAGAGGCAATGGTCAGCTTGAGCAAGATCTGGAAGAGTAGATACCTCAGCCTTGCTACCAAATGCAGATTGGTGAATGCAATCGTCTTCCCAATAGCAACATATTGATGCGATACCTGGACACTAAAGAAAGCTGACCAGAAGAGAATAAATGCATTCGAGCTTTAGTGTTGGAGAAGACTTTTGCGGATTTCGTGGACAGTGAGGCTCACCAATGGAGAAGATCTTAACAGGTTCATGCAGCAACTGTCGCTAGAGGCTAGGATCACCAAGCATAGATTGACATATTTTGGTCATATTATGCGGAGAAAATCCCTGGAGAAGGACATCATGCTCGGAATGGTCAGTAGCAAGAGAGGAAGAGGCCGACCAAGAACCCGCTGGCTTGACACCATCAAGAGTGATACGGGAATGGACATAGCCAATCTGAAAGAAGCGGCCCAGGATAGAACCGGCTGGAGGACACTGATCCATCGAGTAACCGAGAGTCGACTTCGACAGGGCGGATAAATAGATAAGTAAAACTGGATATGATTTGAACTCTGAATGTAATGAGCCGGAAGGAATATAACAAGGCACCTTCCCATAATTTGTTCCAGTTTTGGAATCCAAAACACGAGATTCGTATTGTTTCTTCGTGAAACCTAAAAGCTATCAGACGGAATTTACCACAGAGAAACTAATAGTCGGAGAGCAGAAATTCAGGACAAATACCATGATGCATTCAGTTCTACATTTCCTCTACGCTGTCAATACACTGACTACAGTACTTGAAGATGCAGAGAAAAGAAACCTCACCTCCATTATTTAATGAATATTGCGTGTTGCTGAGTTGTTAATCATTGCATATCAGTCTTTTGCCTTTTTATATGTGTCATTTATGAGGTTTGAAAAAGTAGCAGCAGCAGCTGAGATCTACTCACCGGTGTGTCTCACTTAGTCTTGACAGGATATGTGTAACTGAGCATTGCTCAATCAAGTATTTCCTGATATAATATTTTGTGCTATTACCTGGAATTAGTTATAATGAACTAAAGTTTTCAGCTCTCGGTCATGGTCACCTACATTTGAACCATAATCCATTCTACAGTGCTAAGAATATTATTCGAAAGACAGCTTGTAAATTTACCAAGAACACTGCTCAATATTTCTCAGTGTTATTTCCACTTCGCTGTCACTAAGAATAAAACAGCAGTGCGTAGTTCACAAGTATTTCATTTGCTCATAGTATTGAAATGAAACTCAGTCTTGAATAATACTTTACAATTAAATGTCAATAAAGTAATTACACTCTCTAATCCAATTAATGAGGAGAGGATTATGAACTTTTTGCCTGGAAATATTTATGCATTTTGATAAACAAAGCCTGTTAAACGCTGTTTTCTTGCAAGAAAAGATGAAAAGTAAAGACTAGAAACAGAGGAAATTATAATTAGTTATCCTACTTACAGCAGACCCTCTCTCTCTCTCTCTGTCTATCATTGGATTATAAATTTTCATCTAATTCATGAAAAGTGTGTTGCTTTTTCCCTTCAAGTAAATTACATTTATCAAATTGAGTATATCAATGGTAATAATCTACACAAAGTGCGTGGCATGTGTCTATGTAAAATAACTCTTTATTGGATTAGTGGAAAGAAAATGAAACTTATATAATGGTTTCAAATTTTGGCACGAGGCCAGCAACTTCGGGACAGGTCACTAAGTCGACTAATGGACCCCAGTACTCAATTGGTACTTATTTTATTGACGCCAAATTGATGAAAGATAAAGTTGATCACGGTGGAATTTGAAGCCAGATATTTAAAGGCGGACGAGATGCCACTAAACACTTTTGCCCAGTGTGTTAACGATTCTGTCAGCACGCCGCCTTAAATAAAACTATAAATATTAGCATGTAATAATTGGGTTAAAACCCTTGAGAAGAAACGGAAAGGAGTCGAAGTCTGCCCGTAGGACTCCAACACATAACTTCGTTAGACATGACAGACGTTCTACCATTAGAGCAAAGCAATTCTTCAGATTTCTTGACCCATTTAGATTTCTTGATGATTTTTTAAAAACTCTATTCTTATGATGTCATCAATATGGAATTCTTTCTGTTAGGAATGAATTCTTTAGAACGGATTAATTTAAGGGTTTGCTTCATCCAGTGGTAGTACGCATGTCATATCTGCAGGAGATGCGGATGCGAATCTCATGGAGCAAGATTCAACATTTTCTACTCAAAATGTTTTCAAACCCAATATTTCGACGCTAGTATCTATAGCTTCAGTTGGTTCAAGATCCACCTTTCGCGGAAAGAATTCTTTCAGCTTCACTTGAGTTTACAAATTCTTATAACGTCAACAATATACAACTCTCCATCTCTCTCCCACTTTCTACACACACACACACACACACATATATATATATATATATATATATATATATATATATATATATGTATATATGTATATATATAATATATATATATATGTATATAATATATATATATATACATACATATATATATGTGTATGTATATGTATGTATGTATATATATATATATATATATATATATATATACATACATCCACATATGTTATACACACACGTATCTATATATGTATGTGCGTGTCTGTTTAATTGTAATTTTTTGAATTCATATTTCTCTGAGGATTAATCCATTAGTCAGAATGTGGTGTTGATCTGTCAAGATTAAACCCAGTGCAGAGTATTCTGTGACTGAATACCTAATTTATCTATATCATGGATTTATATATGCATTTTTAGCATTTAATTTTAATTTTGTCATTGAGGATATAAATTGTTTATGAATAAAGATGTTGCTTCAACGACTTGTATTGCGTGTAAGATAGTCTAGCTGAATGATACTAGTCTCTCGTAGTCTGAGGAGGACGGTTGTGCAATTTCTTGCTCAAAGTCGGGCGTGGATGAAGTGTTTTGCTGAAGAGCACAACACACCAGTCGGTCCAAGAATTGAAATCACAATCTCGTGATCGTGAGTGCAACATGTTAAGAATTAGCCCATCCCCCCTTCAGAAATTGTTCGACTGTATTTGTATTATGCCGAGTAAGTATCTCGTCTATTTATCCTATTATGTTTTACACCACTGACGAGATGAAAAACGACATTTCTCCATTTCTGAATTTAAAATGCATTCTGAAACTGTGCCAGATGAGTTTAACTTTCATACTTTTGTATAAGCAACTTCTCAAATGGAAATCAGATTTACTTATATTAAAAATGGCTTCATAATATATAAATGAACGGTAATACGATCTTTGTTTTACTCTGTTTACACGTCAGCATCCAGTGTGGACATTTGTATCTATCATATATATGTATGTATATATATATTATATATATATATATATATATATATATATTATATATATATATATATATATATATATATATATATATATATATATGTATATATATTATATATATATATATATATATATATATATGAATGCGTTCAAATGGATATTTCCACCGTCTAGGCTTGAAAAAACCCTTATTGTTGGTTTCCTTGTCCTGTCTTTTACCATTTTTACCTTTATTTGTACTGCCTTTTTTTCTGTATTTGTATTGCTTTTACGTTCTGTACTTGTCACCTTTTTTACCCCTCCGCAAGAAAAAATTCATTTAATTCGCTTTGCGGGAAGGGCTGTTTCAAAGTAGTCGTGTTCTGCTCTTACCTTCGAAACACGCAATGAGTCAAAACAGGGGCAGCTGAAGAAGGGGAATGTTCTTTGTGCTGTTTGTCTTGTACTTTGTTTTTCGTTGTTAAGAAAAGTCCGTTTCCTTGTTTTGTTTTTATGTTTTCGTTTCTCGTTGTGTTCTACGTTTATTTATGGTGTCCTGAACCCATGTATGCATGTATATATACATATAGATGTAGGCATGTACATATATGTATGTATATATGCAATGGTTTTATTTAATAAATTGTTATTATATGATCGAACGCCCGTGTCATCTTCTTTCAAGTAAGTTTTATATATATATATATGCTAGCTATTAGTATCCAGAAAACCCAAGGTAGTAGGTAACTCTATGTAAATGATATGGAAAGACCGTAATTAAATCCTTAAACTCTCGGTTCGATAATGATACGAGTGAGAAGTCTAATGAGGGTATTGTATGAGCATGTATATGTTAAATAAAGTGAGACCTCGACGCCAAGGGTGTGTATAATTTTCAGGACATTTATAAAGAGAAAGTTAGTCTTACAGCTGTTTCTGGGATATTAGAGATATTCCAGAAACAGCTCTAAGTCTAACTTTATGTTTACGAATTTCATGAAAATTCCACACAGTCTTGGCTTTGTTGTCTCACATTTTTAACACACACACACGCACACACACACACACACACCACACACACACACACACACACACATATATATATATATATATATATATATATATTGGAGACCCCCTTCGGTCATGAATGACCGTGGAAATGCTCTTAGAATGTTACCCTTCAAGGCACAAATCCGGGCAAGATTATTTGTGGAAGGATAGCAGTCGCCTATGCATACCAGCCCCCTTCTCCACACCACTGATATTATCCAAGGGAAGCATAGGCCGAAACAGCCTGGCACCAGTGATGTCACAACTCATTTCTACAGCTGAGTTAATTGGAGCAACGTGAAATAAAGTGTCTTGCTCAAGGACAAAGCATACAGCCCGCTCGGGAATCAAACTCACAACCTCACGATCGTAAGCTCGACGCTCTAACCACTGAGCCATGCGCCTTCACACAAGCAAACAAACACACAAACACACACACACACACCACACACACACACACACACACACACATACACACACACACACACACACATATATATATATAGGGTGCACATATATGTATGTAAGTGTGTGTGTTCGTTTCTTTGTAATGTAAACTCACAATGCATACGTATATTCTGAATAAGATTTATGTCTATATGTTATGACAATACAGGATATATGTTAAGAGTTGACACCACGTTTTCCGTTAAATTAATGGTATGTAACAAATTGTTTATATACTTTATGAATTTTCTGAGCTGTTTTAATCTGAATTCTTGAATATTAATTCGTTATTTAAGTATGATAGTACCGTTCCGTATGAGTAAATGCTAATGAAAAATGTACACTGTACATAGCGAGGATTTTAATATATTCAGACCAGCTATTTGTTTCTATTATAGTACATATTTTCAATGGTAACAGATTATAGAAAAAAAAGTGCAAGATATTATTTTGAAATAAAATGTGAGAAGATCTATTTTTATTATTTTCTTGAACGTACTTCTCACTAAGTAGTTTGTTAAAGAATAGACAGAACTGTCCTCAAATATTTTGTTTCGTCACAGAGTGGTTTGGGGTTTAAATTTCCCATCAACCTGTCGAAATGGATGAAATATATTTACGAGGATAAATAATGCTTCTTCTCATAGCTTGTCGCCTTAAGGAATATTAGAAATCATATTTATTTCTTTTTAATTGCATTATATTATAAAGTTTCATAAATAACCAAATTACACAGTGAAAGAAGGTAGTGTTTATTACATTACAGTATTGAAGTTAGTATGATGAGAGAAAGTATAGCTGATATTCGTTACAAGCCCTCTCCCCATTGATGTTTACAGAGAAGGTGTAGGTAAACCAGCTATGACAGAAAGTTAAGCGTTGGAAATAGTATTCGTATTATATCCAACTCCACGGGCATGTCTTCTTAAATCGCTAAATACTACAGTTTAAATCTTGCAAGCCCCCTCCTGTAGGTGCATGGTACATAAGAGCAAAGATATAAATCTTAACAGACGAGAATCGGCGCCCATAACGATTCCCATCTGTTGCATTATATCTCAACGCTTTTTTTAATCATCCACCTATACTAGAGGGCACCAGAAGCTAATACCGTAGTATTCGGCAATCGAACAAGACATCCATGTTAAGTTAAAACTTGTGATATGTTTAATGCGAATCAGCATCTGATAAATGTGTGAGTTTATATGGAGAGCATTCGCAGTTAAAGACAGAACCAATGTCTAACCATTGTAGCAAGCGTGAAGAAATATATAACTGGCCTTGTTTCCGAATTCAGAAATTACGGGTGGTGGGTTGGTAATATTGTTTGAGCATAGGACAAAACGTTTTATGGTATTGTTCTGGCTATCTACACTCTCAGTTCAAATCTCACCGAGATCAAATTTATTATTCATCGAAGAACGAGAGTACTAGGTAAGCACTGTAGTCAATGGTACTGACTAACTCCTCCCATAAAATCGCTGGCTTTGTGCCAAAATTATGATAATTATTATTATTATTATTATTATTATTATTATTATTATTATTATTCAGTAGTTTTATTTTTATAGCCTGCTTTCACTTCACTACCGAGCGCAGCTCTGTGTGCCTTGGGTATGTGCTGTGATTTGTTGTGATGCTCTGATGGTTATTGTATGGAAAGTGTTCTGCGTAGGATGTGTGCAGTGCCTAGTAGTGCAATTTTCTGTATGTTATATGTGTTTGTAAGTCCTGGTGTTTTTGTTATGTATTTTTCTGAATATTTTTTATCATGCTAATGCACCTACTATGATAGGAATTGTTTCTGTTTTCAGGTTCCACATTCTAGTTACCTCTATTTCCAGGTCTTTGTATTTTGAGAATTTCTCCATTTCTTTTAGAGACACGTTGTCATCTGCCGGTATTGATACATCAATTAGAAAGCATTTTTTTTTCTTCATGATCTCTGACAACTATATCTGGTCTGTTGGCCTTAATTTCTCTATCTGTGTGTATCGGCATATCCCAGAGTATGGTGCTTTCTCGTTTTCTGTGACCTTTTCTGGTGGTGTGTGCCTATACCATCTTTTTTCTGTTGTTATTCCATAATGTTGGCATAGCTTCCAGTGTATGTAGGTTCCAACTCTGTCATGTCTGTGAATATATTCCTTCTTAGTCAGGACTGGGCAGCTAGAGATAATATGATTTATTGTTTCTTGTCCATCTCCACATATTCTGCAGTTACTTGTAATATTTCTTTTCATTACTTGTTTTTGGTAATTTCTGGTGGGGAGGCTTTGTCTTGTGCTGCAATTAAAAATCCCTCTGTCTCTGCTTGAGTCCTGAGCTTCTCAACCATTGCTGGGATTTTTCTTTGTCTATTTCGTTTGCGTTTAGTTTAGTGCAGTATTTACCATGAAGGGGCTTTTCTTGCCATCATTTTATCATGGTTCGTTGCTGTTCTATTTTAGTTTGGATTTCATCTGTTTTATAGCTTTGTTGTTTCTTCATCATCTTCTTCTTCTTCTTCATGTTTATTAGGTGGTATGATTTCTTGTTTGTATTTGTCAGCTTCCTTAAATACTGAGAACAGTTTTTTTGTTTTGCTCGTGTTTTGCTGCTATCTGGATCAGTTTTCCTTCCTTCTGAAGTAGATATTTTTGCAGTCCTATGGTGGTTATTTTATAGTAGTTTTCTAGCTGTATAAGGCCTCTACCACCTTCTATACGTTGTATATATAGTCTTTCTATGTCAGATTTTGGGTGATGCATCCTAGATCCTGTCAGTATTTTTCTTGTTTTCCTATCTATTTTGGACAGTTCATTTCGTGTCCAGTTAAGGATATTGTAGCTGTAACTTATAACTGGGACAGCTAAAGTGTTGATACCTATTATCTTGTTTTTAGCATTGAGCTCTTTTTAGTATTGATCTAACTCGTCTATAATATTCTTTTTTTATTTTCTCTTTCATTTGTGTGTGTTGTGTCTTATCTAGTTCATGGATTACTCTAGTATTTGTTAGTTTGGCTTTGGTCTAATTCTTTTATTTCATTGGTTTTATCTAGTGTGATGTTGTTACTCTTAACTAGTTTTCCTCTTTTCATGGTTACTTTGGCGCATTTTTCTAATCCAAATTTCATATCTATTTCTTTGGTAAATCCATGAACTGTCTTTAATAGTGTTTCCAGCTGTTTGTCATTTGCAGCGTATAGTTTTAGGTCATCCATATATAAAAGGTGGCTGATCGTTTTGCCGTAACATTTATACCCGCATCCAGTTCTATTTAGCATATCAGATAGAGGTGACAGTGCCAAGCAGAAAAGGAGTGGAGAGAGCGTGTCTCCTGGAATATTCCTCTCCTAATGAGGATGTCTTTGGTTTTCATGAGTCCTCTTTTGTTTGGAGGTGTAGGACTGTTTGCCATTTATTCATAGAGTGCTCTATGAATTTTATGATTGTTGGTGCTACTTTGTTAATGGCTAGTGTTTCGAGGATCCATGGGTGGATGCTATCAAATGCCTTTTTGTAGTCAATCCAGGCCATACTGAGGCCTTTCTTCTTTCTGTGGCTGTCTTCAGTTACGGCTTTATTAATCATTAGTTGATCTTTACAGACATATGAGCCTTGGGAACAGTTTGTTTTCGTTCAGGTGCTTGTTCAGCCTTTGCGATATCACTGCAGTAAATGCCTTGACATAGTAGGGAGGCAGGTTATTGGTCTGTAGTTTGTTTTGCTGTTTCATTTGATTTGGGAATTAAGATGGTTTTCCCCTTCGTGAGCCATTCAGGCATTGTCTCTGGCTCTGCTAGTATGCTGTTAAAGTTTTCAGCCAGCTTTTGTGCATTCCTGTTAGATATTTCAACCAGAAGTTGGGGATCTTGTCATGCCCAGGTGCCTTCCAGTTGCTTAGTTTTTGCAGTGCCTGGGTGACCTCTTCAGTTGTTATGGGGGTCCAAAGTTGTTCAGATGCCGAGTTTGTTATTTTGATACTCCTTTTTTTTGGCTGTTCGTTCGCCGACCATATTTCTCTCCAGAATTCTTCCAATTCTTCTGCCGTTGGTGCTGTAGTGACTTCTATTTTATTGTTTCCCAGTTCTTGGTAGAACTTTTTGTTCTGTTCAAAGAAGCGTTGGCGTTTCTCGTACCGGCGGATCCTTTGAGCTTTGGCAAGGATATCTTGCTTCAGCTTTTCTTTTATCTCCGGCAAATCTTTTTCTGTGATGTTAAATTTGCGGAGCATTTTTGTTCTCTTTTTGTTGCTCAGTAGCGTTGATTGTTTGCTGATTTCATTAAGAATCGACAGGTCTTTTCTAATTTTTTAAATTTTGTTTTGGATGTTATTTATCCACAGGGTTTGTTTGGGTGGTGGTACTCCTGCTCATTATTATTCTTCTTCTTCTTATTATTATTATTATCATTATTATTATTATTATTATTATTATATATGAAAACTCACAGCTTATTTTGTTGGGTATGATGGAAAGTGTCAGCTGTCCACAGCCAGCAGACTAAGGTGACACTTTTTTTCAGCCATGTTCATATTTGAGCGCTGATACTTCTGAGTGCGCCATTTACTCTTTGTATCACGTCTTTTCTCTTTGATGACCACAAACTTCGTATCTCCTATTTCCAATAGCTCAAAGATGTTTATGTTTCCTTCTTTCACATAGATCCTGTTATCGCCGGGGCATGCTATGTCCATTATCGTACATGCTCTTTCTTTTCTATTCAACACAACAATATACATTTTCCGATGTCTGGGCAGGTGATCGCACAGAATAATTGCATCCCACAGGATTTTGCAATTCTCATTATCGTTGACTTCTTCAAGAATTTTCTCATATCACGACTTTGCTCTTTGTACGCCATATTTATAGGCTAAATTTATATCAAGTGTTATCTACCACTCAAATATATGCATGAGATTTAGTATATTATGCGAACAGCATTAACATTCTATCTGCTAGACATGTATGGGATGCACACAGAACATGTGGATTTCAATTAACTTTTAGGAATTGTTGTGTCGTATGGCGTGTCTAATAACCCAAAATTCGAATTCGAAATCAATTACTTATATGCCTTTACTAATGCAGGGTGTGTTTCAAATTCACTTGGCATTTAAGGTGGCAGTCCATCACAAGATGGTGTGCGCTTTAGGGTGACACATCATATGTTGGGCACATAGTAAATTCTCAATATCTACTCTGACGTACGCTATTGGTCATTCCTCAGAGACCAAGCATCAGTCTATTTTTTCATATGTCTACTTCTTGCACTTTATTCCTTCTCTTGCTTTGAAATGACTTCTTGATGTTCAAACATTATTTTTTTTCTACTTTGATCCATAGAAACGTCTTCATTTGTGTCTTGAAATGTTAAGTTTTTCCTTAGTAGTTTCCTCATTCACAGACTATTTGCGTTATTGATATGAGGTACGTAGCATGATTACACGCTCTCTCTCTCTCTCTCTCTCTCTCTCTCTCTCTCTCTCTCTCCACAGAGGTAAGGTAATGCAATCGCATTTGTTACAGTTAGTCAGGTGAGATAAATTGTTTCAATGGTAGCATATGTATAGATTTAATGACATCTTTTGAATTAGTGCTTCTATATAATATGATATTTATTTACAATGTAGCGAAGAAGTTCATAACCATATATTTGGAAAACTTGAGGTACCTATCAAAAGTTCCTTTATATTTAAATACAGCTAGCGGCGACTAGAAGACGATCAAAACTATCATGATTTTAAAAGATAGATTAAATACAATTCGTGGCGTACATATTTCCCCTCAATAAAATGACGTATGTAAACGAAGAATCAACATTAAATTGGGAACAGAAAACAAGTAAAGAACTCGACATACTAGTAGCTCACATACTATCTTACTATACTATCCGTTTCATACGATCCAACGTACGAAATGATTCAGAATGACTGGATTGTAACAAGTTCCTAATTGGCATATGTATTTGCGTATTTTAGGTATCCACTTTAGAACATATAATGAAACGTATAATGGATCTGGAAATGCATAGGTTTTAACAGCGTATTTCAATTAAGAATAGCCACAAATAATAACGTATACATTTAGAGCGTCGCTTCATCATTCCTTAAAGGTAATTTCATGTATGCATATTATGTATGCATGTAGATTATGTATTATATACACACATATACATTTATATATATATATATATATAGATTATATATAATATATATATATATATATATATATATATACATGTATACATATACAAATAATAGATAACATATATATACATATATACATATATACATATACATGTATACATATACAAATATATAGATATATGGAAGGTTTGGAGATGATGTACAAGTATATATATATTTATATACATATATATAATATATATATATATATATATATATATATATATATATATATATATATTATATATATATATACACATACATATATATTCTTCCATTTAATAGGTATACAAGTCCATAAAGGTAATATTAGTTGCTTGTGATATCTTTCTCTATTATTATTTACCCTCGTAAATGCACAGACATGTGTGCGCATGATCATTTATCTACATGTATGTGTGTGTACGTGTGTTTCGTATGGTCTTACTGCATCTCTCGTTCATATTTGTTTTCCATTGCGGTTTTTATTTGTTACTTATCGTTGCCAGAGGTAGTATTATTTATTAGCAAAGAAACACTATTTACTCGGTTCATTCCATTAAAATAATATGATTAATAGCCACAGGTGGCTTTAGTTTGAATAGATCCATTTCTAAGTAAATTGTCACGTAGAGCTAAGAAAGATATCTTAAAAAATTTGTGCAAGAAACGTAATGGCCAGCAAATGACAGAATAATGATCGAATTGTTTATGGTTACATGAGCATGTGATTTATCCTTGTGAGTGAAGACACACAGAAAGAAAAACAGAGAGAGAGAGGGAGAAAGAGATAGATAGAAGTAGAGAGAGAAGTATATATATAGAGAGAAAGATAAGTGGTATATACAGAGAAAGATATCTAAATTAGATATATTAATTTTATTTATTTACTTATATCAACGTTCGCACCTGATGATAGTTTGGATACACTGAAGCTAATTATAGTCTACGCTTACATCTACGGTACTTTCATTCCGCAAAATAGAAGCATGTGAAACTGAAATACTTAGGCTGTCATATTCAGATTTACACCAATACTAAGTTTATCCAGCAGTAATTGCATGTAACAAGGTCACTCCTTCAACAGTGTATATCAAATGCATTGGTAGAACTGCACACTTATGGGATATATATATCACCCGCTTAAGGCGGCGAGCTGGCAGAAACGTTAGCACGCCGGGAGAAATGCGTGTACTTCGTTTGACGTTACGTTCTGGGTTCAAATTCCGCCGAGTTCGACTTTGCCTTTCATCCTTTCGGGGTCGATAAATTAAGTACCAGTTACGCACTGGGGTCGATATAATCGACTTAATCCGTTTGTCTGTCCTTGTTTGTCCCCTCTGTGTTTAGCCCCTTGTGGGTAGTAAAGAAATGTATATGTCACCCGCTTTCATGGATCGCGGTTTTCTAATTGTATTACAGCACCACGGCTTGATCTAGTGATGCCGTCTCTCATAAAATCTCTATCAACATTAGTTTACACCATGCTTCGATCTTATTCTCACAACACTCTTCCTTTTGTACATGTTGTTCTCCGGTCCAACATTGCTCGCACTGGCAATAAAGATATCTTCTAAATTTCATTGTTACTATTCAAACATAAGAATTATTGTATGAGGAAAAACCATACTGAATCCGTATTTCTAAAGACTTCAAAATGAAAACAAGTACCAATGTGGTTATACCAATTCCGTCTCTTTCAAAAGTACAATGAAACACAATTATTGCATTCCTTCTTGAACATGAACCGAATGTAACTAGAATTCTCAAGATAAACACAAGTTCTAAACCTCACTAAACTGAGGAGCACGACTACGGATACCACTATCTCACTATAGTAACAAATGGTCACATACACGCGCGCACACTTACAAACGGACACGTACACTCTTTCTTTCTCTGTCTCACTCTCTCTTACTCTCACTCTCACTGCCTCTACCTGACACAATATGTGGCTCATATTCTGGTTGTCAAGGTACTCTTAAATGCTTTCTGAATGCATTCCTGTTAGTAGCTTCCACACTAAAGCTAACCAATTGATTGGTCTACAGTTGCTAGCTGCATTACCCTTGCTCTTATATTTCATAATGAGTATTGTCCTCCCTCTCTAGTCATTCAATCTGATATTATTCCTCCATTAAGGCAAACCTGCAGCTGTTCCCTTAGCCTCCCATGTAAACTACTGAATTTCTTTAGCTAGTACACTTGAACTAAATCTGGTCATGGGCCCTTCGAATTCGGCAATTTTCCTAACACTCTACTCATTAATGCACAAATGAATTTTAGATCTCGCTGCTTCTCACTCACTACTTCTTCCCTCACTTTCTTTTACCATACTGTATCCGCATTATGATTGACTGATGTATCCCAAATATTACCCCAGAACTTTCTAGGTTCTTCTGTCTCAGGTTTTTCCATCTCCAGTATTTCGTTCTCCAATTTATTTGATTATAAAATCTCCTCTGGTCTGTCTCAAATAATCTGTTCTGTTGATACTGATCTATTCTTTTCTGATATCTGGAGAGCTTACCTGCTATTGCTATGATACGTTGCTTCAACTCTTCTGTTACTGCCCCAAATCTTTTCGCTTTCACTAAGTATGTTTTCTGAGGGAAGATTTGCATCTTGTGTTTCCGAACTTGTATTTTTTTTCTACGCTTCTATTCTACTAAGATCTTGTCATAAAGTCTTCACTTTATTTTGTAATCTCCTTTTCCACATTTGCTCTTTTTTAATCTTTCCCTGAGATATTTAATCTTCTGGTGAATGCAGCGTCTCGTGCATATGTCAATAAGTTAGTGTCTCCTACATTTTTAGTATCTATCCTATTGATAGCAGAATCTACTTTCCCAGATATTTCTAGCTGCTTCCTTCTATTGGCGTCTTTTAATGCTGACAAACGTTTTCTTACTACTTTACTCCTTACTTCTTGTAACTCATCTAAAATCTTCTGATCTTCCTCACTTAATTAAATCACTTAAGTCGCTGGCGCCAGTTGTCCCTTCCTTATTGGTAGCACTATTGTTATTTTTTTTCTTTTGGCTCTTCTTTAGTTTGAGCTGTATCTCTTATGTTGTTGTTTGTCTTTCCTACTTCCTGGTCTTTCCTTTCCAATTCTCTTATGATCTCTTCGATCTCCATTTCTATCATCCACTTTCTTCTCCTAATAGTATTAGCGAATCAACTAATCTCTGCTCAGCCTCTTTAAACATGTCCTTCTCTACCCAAAGTGTTAACATCCATTCTCTATAGGACCCTCTTTTGGTGCACTTTCTAAGTAGCACTGAATCACTATCCTGTTTTCTTCGCCGGTCCACTTCCGCCTCTTTATTCTATTATCTGTTGATGCTGTATTCGTTACTGAACCACTGCTGAGCGAAAGACATTCCCTTAAAGGTTCTGCAACATTTTAGCTGTTACAGCCAGTGTTTTCCTTCGGCAACTCCTGTCTCTTTTAATCTGAGGCAAGGTAAAGTTCGTCACCAAAATCTATCATTTTTCGACATCTCATAGTTTCAATGAAATTTTCATTGCATTATTTGTCGCACTTTTGTGCTGGTGGGGGTGGTGTGTGCTGCATTTCTTTGGTGGGTGGGATATTGTATTGTATCAGTACGATTTGATATTATTATTTGTTATTATTATCATTATTATTATTATTATTATTATTATTATTATTATTATTATTATTATTATTATTATTATTATTATTATTATTATTATTATTATTATTATTATTATTATTCAGTAGTTTTATTTTTATAGCGTGCTTTCACTTCACTACCGAACGCAGCTCTTTGTGCCTTGGGTATGTGCTGTGATTTGTTGTGATGCTCTGATGGTTATTGTATGGAAAGTGTTCTGCGTAGGATGCGTGCAGTGCCTAGTAGTGCAATTTTCTGTATGTTATATGTGTTTGTAAGTCCTGGTGTTTTTGTTATGTATTTGTCTGAATATTTTTTTATCATGCCTAATGCACCTATTATGATAGGAATTGTTTCTGTTTTTAGATTCCACATTCTGATTACCTCTATTTCCAGGTCTTTGTATTTGAAAGTTTCTCCATTTCTTTTAGAGACACGTTGTCATCTGCCGGTATTGATACATCAATTAGAAAGCATTTTCTTTCTTCATGATCTCTGACAACTATATCTGGTCTGTTGGCCTTAATTTCTCTATCTGTGTGTATCGGCATATCCCAGAGTATGGTTGCTTTCTCGTTTTCTGTGACCTTTTCTGGTGTGTGCCTATACCATCTTTTTTCTGTTGTTATTCCATAATGTTGGCATAGCTTCCAGTATATCTAGGTTCCAACTCTGTCATGTCTGTGAATATATTCCTTCTTAGCCAGGACTGGGCAGCTAGAGATAATATGATTTATTGTTTCTTGTCCATCTCCACATATTCTGCAGTTACTTGATATATTTCTTTTCATTACATGTTTCTGATAATTTCTGGTGGGGAGGCTTTGCTCTTGTGCTGCAATTAAAAATCCCTCTGTGTCTGCTTTGAATCTTGAGCTTCTCAACCATTGCTGGGATTTTTCTTTGTCTATTTCTTTTGTTATTATTATTATTATTATTATTATTATTATTATTATTATTATTATTATTATTATTATTATATCATTATTACTATTACTATTATCATCATCATCGTCATCATCATCATCATCATCATCATCATCATCATCATCATCATCATCATCATCATTATTATTTATTGTCTTTGCACAGCTTCCATCGCTGGAGATGTACTGTGATACCAGCTGTTCTTTTCCAGTGAACACCCCTTCATTTTCGAGCGCCATTCTGCGTATTCCAGCGGTTCCAAGCCACACGGTTTATATACATGCGAGTTAGTGGAAAAAGATCTGAAGTTCACTTCGTTTCTTTCGGTTTTGAGGAGATGTTTTGGAGGTGATTGATGTACTTTTTTATTGTAAATCTATATGCATGTGTATATATGTGTGTGTACGCATGCGTGTGATGAAAATTTTAAGGCTTGATTAGAGAGAAAAGGAAAATCAAAATGTTTGCTTCAATTCTTTCTTTTAGGTTTTCTCCATTTGATCTAGCCTCCAAAACCTTGCATCTCATTCATACGTAGACACACATACATACGCACTCACACATGCGCACGCACAGATTGAAAATTACAAAGAACATATCAATCTCTCCCAAAACATCTTCATCCCTACACCAAAGGAAACGAATTCAACTCATATATAGAAGTTATAAAAAATTATTCATACTGAATCCCTAAAAGGGACGAAAGCGCTAACCGAATATGTCTTTTCCAAATCCCGAAAACCTCCTTTTCCTTAATATTTAAAATTCATGCACCAACACAAACAATCTACACAAACACACGTGCGCGCAGACACACACACACACACACACACACACACAGACACACACACACACACACACACACACACACACACACACACACACACACAGTGCTTTTTAAACGCAATGGTCTCAACGAATGAATGACCGAAAGTTTTGCCTCTTATAATGTATTTACTTTAACCACAATAAATAAGTGGCTCAACATACATATGTGTGTGTTTGTACGCATACATAAATTATATACATATACATACTACAAACTACATACACATATTTATATATGTATGTATATATATATATATACGTATATGTACATGCATTTATGTATGTACATAATATAATATATTATATAAATATATATATATATATATATATATATATATATATATATATATATATATATATATATACATATATATATATTTGTATATATATACACACATATGGGTGTATTGTAGGTTTGTATATATGCTTATATATGAACATGTCACATTCCTAAAAGTTATTTTTTTCCTCTTTGCACCACTTACGTTCACACCTCAACACTTAGCTACATTTTCGTATTAAGAAAACGAATAAAAATCTAATGAGCTTTCGAAATTTCTTGCGGTAATTAAAGCATTGCTTACGTAAGCATTAAGGCGATTATCGTTGGTAGTAGCAACTTGAAATCCAGGCCAACTAATTTGCTGTTGCTTTCTGTGTAATTAGATTTACAACAGCAGATAAACGCAAGTGAAAAGGTCTTAGGCATCATCAGTTGGCTGAGTTAATTTCAATGAATGGTTGGGTAGTTAGGTGCTAGAAAATATATTTTATGCAAGGCTCCTCTTACGGCGTGTGAATGTGATTGACGGTAGTGCTTAACTATAACGGCTTTTCTATAAGTGTTTCAAACAATGCAGAAGAAAGTAAACTGGGTGCTGCAGCGGGTGTTGAAAACATAGGTATACACAAATATATGTATATCCATAAGCATATTCATATCCACATATACATACATGCACACGCATACACGTATATACACAAATATTTATATATATATATATATACTCTTTCACTCTTTTCATATTTATATATATATATATATATATATATATACTATTTCACTCTTTTACTTGTTTCATTCATTTGACGACGGCCATGCTGGGGCACCGCCTTTAATCGAGCAACTCGACCCCGGGACTTATTCTTTGTAAGCCCAGTACTTATACTATCAATCTCTTTTGCTGAACCGCTAAGTAACGGGGACATAAATACACCAGCATCGGTTGTCAAGCAATGCTAGGGGGACAAACACACAAACACACACACACCACACACACACACACACACACATATATATATATATATATGTATACATATATACGACGGGCTTCTTTCAGTTTCCGTCTACCAAATCCACTCACAAGGCTTTGGTCGGACCGAGGCTATAGTAGAAGACACTTGCCCAAGGTGCCACGCAGTGGGCCTGAACCCGGAACCATGTGGTTGGTAAACAAGCTACTTACCACACAGCCACTCATATATAATATATATATATATATATATATATATATATAATATATATATATATATATATATATACGTACATGTATTTACATATTTTTCTATCTATATATGTGTGTAGGTATGCACATGTATATGATGAGGGTAGAACTTGAGGAAGAGAAAGAACGAGTGAGAGAGAGAGAGAGTGTGTGTGATAGAGAAAGACGGAGAGATATTGAGAGAAGCTAAACCTATCATCTTACCTGTTTAATACTCAGTCGCAAAAGAAATTCTACTGCTAGCCTGAAACTAGTTTGATTACTCCATATTTTATTGTTAAAGTGATATTGGATTGTAAACACAAGGTTTATACATACATATGCATACATATATATAATATATATATATATATATATATATATATATATATATATATATATACATATTACAAAGCGTCCAAGAATCAATAGTCATATTCTGTGGTACAGAGAATTACTGAAAAAATGCATTCTTGTGCATATTTCTCGAAATAGTTGCCGATAACACAAGATGTATGCGCATTTATTCATTTCTCTAGACTTCAGAAACGCTTGGTAATTTTGTAGCTGTTCGGTAGATGTGTGAAGAGAAAAGTAATTAGTTACTATAATCCTTTCTTTGCTTCTTGTGTTTATATTTTACTACGAGTGCATCCTGGCGTTGCCCAGGTGTTACCACCGACAGCCACATTGTATTATTTTCTTATTTTCTTCTGGGCAAAATCGACTACAAACTCTCAATGTTTCACTGTCGTCGGATGTTTCACGCATGCATGGAATTGAACTGAAATAATAGCAGGCGAAAAAAATATCAGTCCACCACCAGAAAACCCAACATGCTAGAAACAGCAAGTAAGCGACATTATTACTGAAGAAGCTTCCCAGCTTTCGTAAAAGCTAATAGTGAAATACTGGATCTTTTTTTTAGCTTTTTGAAAATGGTGAGGTAATGGATGGATGTTGGGGAGGGAGATTTTAGTGTTTCTTTTAGAAAAAGAAAGAATAAAATTTGTAAAGATTCGTAGTCTCTGTTGTTTACTCCGTGGATTACCAAGAAAAATCTTTCAGCTCTGATCGCAAAGTCGTGAAGATGTGTGCACGCGTATTTGTAGGGTTGGTGCACCCGAGAAACATGTATGAAACTGTGCACATAAATATTGTATTAACATAAGTTATCCTTGCAGACTATGTTTGTAATTATCTATAAAATTGATAGCAAAACGTATAAAAAAATGAAATGAAATCGAGGTCCTATATCGATGAAGTTAATGAAGTTGTGGCATGTTGTTAACAACATAATGTCTCCATAGGGTCTCCATATGACAAATTGAAAGAGAGGGAGATAATGCCACTCTGTCAGCGGAAGCAGTAAAGTGCAGTGGGAGACGTTGCCTACCAAATTAGGGGCAAATTAATTTCGACTTACTTACCATTCAAAGATGGCATACCTTCAGATATAGCCCCCACCTGAGTATATTTCCTCAAAACATATAGAGAAATGGATGTATTTTAATTAAGTGTTTTTGGTTACGACTTATTTTAACACACTGCTTAGGTGTACATTTTCATAAATGTTTGTCTGGCAGGAGTACCCCTACATACTTGTTGGTGGTTTAACAATCATGGGTGTACTCCAAATTTGGCAGTATTGTTCATGTTTGTCTTCTTTTCTAATGAAGAAAGGTATGTAAAAATAACTTCAGTACGAATTTCCCCCTCACCACCCCAATTGTTTAACTGTGAACTTTTTCGGATTTTTTTAATCCACGTACAGAAATACAGAGATTACAAATCTTTAAGAAAAATTTAATTTTTAAAAGTTTTCTAAAATAAGCACTCAATTATGCTTCCACAACCTCATCACCTGTCACCTTCCCGCTTTCAAAAATGTAAAAACTCGGAATTTTTAGCTATTTTGAAAGCATACAAGTTTTCTCAGAAATAATGTTGTGTAGGTGTTGTTTGTAGCATGTCGTGTTTTGTAGTGGTAGTTTGATATTTTTACGTGCGGTATGTCAGTGGAATTCTACGCATGAGAGAAACATCGGACAAAATGAAACTTTAGAATGAAATAGAAAATACCCCGAAAAGACCTAAAAATTGTGCCACCCGACTTCGTTTTTGAGGTTAATTTAATAGTAAAAATGTGTTGTGATGCCCAAAACCGACTTTGTTTGGGGAGCCAATAGATTGCTGAATCTTTTGATACCTCATACGTCAAATTCAGCAGCTTAGTTTTCGAATCAATAAGGAACATAAGCGCATGTGCGTGCGCACATACACACACAAACTCTGTCTTATATATAGAGAGATATAAAGGAATAATATTTAGATCTCTATACCTACAGTAACATACTCTGTACACTTGTAAAATTTATATAACTTTCTGCATAACCTGTGGTATAATGTAAGACTTCTGAATAGATTACAATTATTTTAGTATGATGCTACGAAAAAAAGACTAGTCTGAATAACTTCAGTATCTATCATACTATTATGTGAGATCCTTTCCTAATTTCCTATGTACAGAGAAAATATTAGCTGATATCTTATAATTTTATTTTTCTAAATTCATTTATAGTTCGTATTCTCAACTCGATGCGTGGTTGATTTCAGCTAATCCTTTTTGCAACTCGTTACATGGCATATGGAAGAACCAAACGTGTGTATATTTAACATGTAGCTCGTTTCTTTCAATTATTTAGTCTCAGACTTATCGCTGATCGTGTATCCTTCGTTTTGAAGAGAGTAGAGTTTGAATTGGGGGAAATTTTACGGCCATTTCTAGCATGTCAAGAGACTCATAGCAGCTCCCTAATTGATTTGTATTATCATTGATAATAACCTATTGATAGTAATCTTTGAAAAAGT
>NC_043000.1:158935226-158937726 GCF_006345805.1 Octopus sinensis | reverse complement strand
CGTCTTATTAATTCCCTGCATGTACCACGTCTTCGCGTTGTTGTTTTTCCTTCTCGTGGTTTTTCTTCGGTATTTTTTGGCCTGACTCGCGCCATTTCCCCTCTATCGGTCATTCATTACAACACCTGTCTGTGTTCGGATTGTCTTTGCATAGGGACCATCCGGATTCCCGCATCCGCCGTGAACAGGGATCAATCTTCTCTCTTCACTCCTTTTCACCACAAAGGCTCAACTCCCGTCCTCTCGTCACTGATACCACCCTCTCCACCCACCCCATCAATATCCTCAACGCACACATGTGTATATATATATATACACAGGCATATATTTATATGTATATATATATATATATATATATACAGAGAGAGAGATAGAGATAGAGAGAGAGAGAGAGAGAGAGAGAGAGAGAGAAAGAGAGAGAGAGAGGCAGTGAGAGACTGAGAGAGAGAGATGGATGGATGGACGGAGGGCCGAGCGGACAGACAGACAGAAACACACACAGACAGACAGACAGATAGATAGATAGATAGATAGATAGATAGATAGATAGATAGATAGATAGATAGAAACCCTTGTCCAGAAGTTATCCAAGCTTAAGATTATCTGTGAAATAAATCAACCAGTATCCAGATAAACCATCAACAAAAACCTTTCGGTTTTACAGGAATCAATGAAAACTCATAGTAATGCCACCTAAAAACATTAAAAAATTCACAAAGAGGCATAACTTCAGCTGCCAAACGGTTACACTATGGTTTCTGCACCTGAGCACTACCATTCATTCTTGCTGTCTCAACAACGCTAAACATAGATGCATGCTGGGAGTGAAGACAAATCAGCCTTAATGGATCAATGTCGATGACAGCAACGCCTGATTATTATTATGAACAATATCATATATGCATATATATAGCTTAGTGTTACGTGTCGAGAAATGTTTACACATGTTATAGTACAAAAACAATGTACATTATTTTGTAGTCAATCGCTTGGTGCCCTGACGTTTACCTTCTAGTTCACACGATCCTCAGGCAAGCTATAAGTGAAAATTGATGGTACTTGCATATTTACATACATATTGTATGTTACACCGTGCGGTGATTCAAGGAAAGTATGATAATTGAAAAAGAGGGAAAATAAAAAAAGGGAGAGAAGCACGAGGGAAAAGAGAAAAGAGAATTTGAGAAAAATTAGAACGATTAGGAAAAAGGATAGCAGAAAAAGACAAAGAAAAAGAAAGAGGAATCTAAAAAGAAGATTGATAAAAAGAAAGAAAAAAGAACAAAAGAATAATTTAAGAAAAAGGGAAAAGAAGGGAGAAAAATCTTTCTATTCCTTTTTTATTTTAGTTATTGAAAGTATTTTCTTACTTTTCAGTTTTTCTGCCATCTATTACTCCCCATTCTTCTTTTTCCTTTTCCTCTCTCTTGCTTCCCTGTTGTTTCTTCCCTGTTAACCATTTATCATACTTTCTACCCATCACCAGATCGTATGATATCGCCCACGAATCAACAGAGAACTGCTTTTCACAACAAAATACCAACCACAACTAAATTCTTGTAGAGAAAACGAAACAACAAACATCAACAAAAACACTGCAAGATTATAGAGGAGCCACAGCTTACATGCTAACACAAGTCCAACTACCTCGATGGGAGAATGCTATAATTCACCGGCAGCCCTGCCTTTTGTAGTACTACTGTCACATCTCCCACCCACAAATGATTTGTATCCTACTACTTCAATTATCCGGCCACCACGGAAGGTAACAATATTCGTGATTTCGATAGGAAATAAAATGTGAAATTCCGGAACTGATAATGTAATTTAATTTAATTCGGTTTATTTTGCTTTTTATTCCAGCATGGAGAAGTCTTCTTAAAGTAACAGATACCACTAGCTGCTTAGTAACAAATGCACATATCGTGATGCGGTTTTCCATGATACACTCCTGCAAGGGTCTCCTATTAGCTATTTTTTCAATATACACATACATAGATACATACATTCATTCCTACATACATACATACATACGTACGTACATACATACATACATACATACATACATACATACATATATACTTACATACATGCATACATACATGCATACATACATAGATACATACATATATGCATGCGTGTATACATATATACATACATGCATACATGCATACATACAAGCATACATACGTACATGTATATACATACATACATGCATCAATACATAGAAAAGTATGAACGTATATGCTGTTGATGGCTAGGACGGAGCAAACAGAATTGTATTATTAGGACTGGGAATAAATAATCTGTCATGAATATCAAGAAGCAAAGAAAGTGGAAGATAGAGTGTGAGAGAGGGAGAGAATGAGGAAGAGAGGAAGAGACAGTGGACTATAATTTGAAATAACAAAATAAATACAAGATGACTGCAAAGCTCATTGGCTTCATAAATATAGGAATGGTAAGGAGAGGGCGAGATGATGGAATAATGTAGTGAAAA
>NC_043000.1:158922726-158932726 GCF_006345805.1 Octopus sinensis | reverse complement strand
GAGTAACAGGTTTTGTTGAATTTTCTGCTGCTTTAAATAAAGCATATTACTCTACCACTGGTATTTGAGTACTCTTTCTTCCACCTTGTTTCACATTTATGTGTTTACTCCGGTATACATATTTATATATAAATCCATTCTTCCCAAGCATCAAACTAATACACCTACCTGTTGTTCCCTCACCTGTTTTCGTCTTTTGTTTTCTGTAAATCTGAACGATATATATATACACACACATAGAACAGGGACTCTGTCGGTTACGATGAGGGCTCCAGCTTATCAGAAATTAACGCGCAAGTCGCTGAGCACTGCACAAACACGTGTTCTCAGGGTGATTCAACGTGAAAGAGATTAGGACCCTTTGAAATACAGATGCTACCAGCTGAGTGGACTGGAGCAACGGGAAATAAAGTGTCTTACTCAAGGACAAAACGTATTGAACTCATGACATTACTCGACCAAGCGCCTTTGTTTGTATGCACGCAGAGGTTTTAGGTTAGAAAATCATATATATACAAATTGAAATCCCTCGTGAATTATGTTTGCAGAGGAAATATATATCGAAGCAAAAACTGGAATATCTGTTATTTTAACGCTGTGATATGTGTTCCATTACATAGAAAATACGTTTTATGAATATAAATATTAAGTTTGGGGAAGTGAATGTATCGGTGACATCGACCAACAGTGCTGGATTAGTGCTTATTTTCTCGAACCGCGAAGAATAAAAGGCAAAGTCGACCTCGACAGAATATGACCTCAGAGCGTAAAGATGGCCGTAATGCCGCTAGGCATTTTCCCGCCGTCTTACCGATGCTGCCAGCTAACCACCTCGATAAAATATTAATATCTATTATAATACAAATATACTAAATTCACAATAGAAATATACTTACATTCGGGTATATTGCATTTGGAAATCTTTAGACATGTTCTCAAAATATATTTCTCATGCTGTAATGAAATACGTGTAACATCAATAAAATAATATTGCATATTCGACTGTGTGAAGTATGTATATGCGTGCTCACGCGAGTGTGTAGAAATATTTACCATATTTATGGTGTTACCATACCATTGAAAGAAACGTCTGGTTTCACTGCTTCATATTAATGCTGTAATTCTTTTTCAATAATGTCACTTACATAATATATATATATATAATATATATATATATATATATATATATATATATATATATATATATATATATAAAGTGTTTATAGTTATATATTTATAAACATAAATACACACACATATATATGCTAATATGTATAATAAATCTCCCGTATTATTAGTATTATTATTATCATTATTATTATTTTTTTTCTCTTCTTTCAAATTTGCTTCCATTTCTTGCCGAGTGTCTTCCCGACTCCTAGGGCAAAGAAACTCATAGTATACATTGGTAGGCCATTAAACTAAACTCACTAGTTCGTTCATTTTTTTAAAAGTTAAATTAAAATACATGGGTAGTAATAGTTCTACTGTCTTGATCCCGTGTTCTCCATATACTGTAAGTGTTTGCGGTGTGTCTCTCTTGAGATGGCCTACCTAATGCATAGTAATAAGCGTATATTAATTCTTTATACTCTTCTCGGGTCCATTTGTTCCGCTTACCTTTTTCTTTCTGTGGTGGTTGTGGTGGTGAACTTGGAGGGCTCGAGTTGGGGGATTTCCCGTTCAAGTGACCATCCATGTCCGTATTCGGAGAAGAGTTTGTGCCAGTTGATGACTTTTTGATCCCAGGCTGGCTCTTCCCTGGGGGACGCGCTTCCAGATTAACCATAGGACAAGCGATTTGGTATACTGATTTAGTTTTCCTTTTAGTTTCCAAAAACATTTTGGTGCTACTATAATGTTATCATTTTTGAGCTTTGATTGGCTCGTGGGGAGACGGCCATCATTGCCGTTACAATTATAATCGTACCATTATAGCAGCCGTAGTCGGCTCATTATTGTTATTATCATCTCCATTATTATCACTATTATCATTATCACCACTATTCACTATTATCATTATCACCACTATTTCACTATTATCATTATCACCACTATTTCGCTATTATCATTATCACCACTATTTTATCATTATCACCATATTATTATTGTTATTATTATTATTATTATTGTTATTATTATTATTATTATTATTATTATTATTATTATTATTATCATCATCATCATCATCATTATTATTATTAAGGCTGTGAGCTAGTAAAATCGTAAGCACGCCGGGCAAAATGCCTAGCGGTATTTCGCCCACCGATACGTTCTGAGTTCAAATTCTGTCGATGTCAATTTTTGCCTTTCATCCTTTCGGGGTCGATAAATTAAGTGCCTGTGAATTACTACAGTCGATGTAATCCACTTGCGCCCATTAAACATTTTTTAAAATTCATACATTGCACCTATAGTAGAAAGGATTTTTATTATTATTACTCCTGGAATTTTGCATGCGCAACGGGCTCGCTGCTTACGGTATCAATCTATCTGTTCTTTTCAACCGAGTAATAATTTTGCCGATTATTCTGACTAAGTTACGGGGATGCAAACACACCAACACCGGTCGCCAGGTGGTGGTGGTGTCACAGATACATGCAAAGAAAGACACTCACACACATAGATACACACACACACCTACACACACACACAAACATATATATATATATATATATATATATATAGGTGCAGGAGTGGCTGTGTGGTAAGTAGCTTGCTAACCAACCACATGGTTCCCGGTTCAGCCCCACTGCGTGGCATCTTGGGCAAGTGTCTTCTGCTATAGCCCCAGGCCGACCAATGGCTTGTGAGTGGATTTGGTAGATGGAAACTGAAAGAAGCCTGTCGTATATATGTATATATATAAGTGTGTGTGTATATGTTTGTGTGTCTGTGTTTGTCTCCCTAGCATTGCTTGACAACCGATGCTGGTGTGTTTACGTCCCCGTCACTTAGCGGTTCGGCAAAAGAGACCGATAGAATAAGTACTGGGCTTACAAAGAATAAGTCCCGGGGTCGATTTGCTCGACTAAAGGCGGTGCTCCAGCATGGCTGCAGTCAAATGACTGAAACAAGTAAAAGAGTAAAAGAGTAAAGAGTATATATATACAATGAGTTTCTTTCAGTTTCCGTGTACCAAATCTACTCACAAGGTTTTGGTCGGCCCAAGTCTATAGCAGGAAGCACTTGTCCATGGCGCCTCACAATGTGACTGAACCCAGGACGATGTGGTTGGGAACCAAGCTTCTTACCACATAGTCAGGGAAAGATATAGAAAACGAGAGATAATGAAATAGAATAAATACAGAAGACTCAATATTCTAAATGATAATCAAAATAATTGGGGTAAATGACTACCCATGAAGAAAAAGCGCGTGAAATTACAAGTCTGTAATTTGGTATTCTACAGCCATCTGCAGAAAAACAGAAAGTAGTTGAAACTTAATTTGTAGGTATAACAAATGTTCAATAAAAGCCGATTATTGGGAAGAGAATCAGAAACTCCGTTAAATTTGTGGTACCGATATTATTCTTTTCTATAAAAAAGAAATCACAGGAAGCTGTTTTATACAAAATTAATGTACAAAAACAATTTAAATGTAATTTACCGCATTGAGTGTTAAAACAATAAAACTGGAAATTATATACCACAGTAATATAGCCAACTTATTTTCTCCAGGCAAAATATTCTAGTAAACTCTGATAAAAATTAAAAGAAATCGTATTTTGATCGATAACATAGAATGCAATAAATAATCAGATTGAAAGCACAAAAACAGGGACATTGATTTATATATTAAAATACGTGTACAGATATGTTGAATATATTCTTCTCACGCACACCTGTATTCCTGGCACAAACTTAAGAATAAACTAATTTAACTTTTACGGTCATCGGCAAAAATAGCACACGGACATGTATACATGTATGGATATCCTGATGTTTAATCATCTATCTATCTATCTATCTATCTATCTATCTATCTATCTATCTATCTATCTATCTATCTATCTATCTATCTATCTATCTATATATCTATCTATCTATCTATCTATCTATCTATATATATAATATATATATATATATATATATATATATATATATATATATAAATATACATGCATACATATAAACACATAGACACACACATACACACATATATATATTATGTGTGTGTTTGTCCATGTAAATGTATTTGTATTTGTATGGATGGATGCATGGATGCATATATATATATATATATATATATATATATACATATATAGGGAAACAGAAGATGAAAGAGATTGATAGAGAGAATTAAAGTAGAGGGTGACCGAAATATTATTTGTCTCTGTATATATAGATATGTATACATAAATTCCACCTCACAAGCTGGCACGCGCAGACGCATCCACACTCACATACTGACACAAAGACACACAGACACACAGATACACTCACACGCAAATACATACATACACATATACAAAATTTACGACAGGTGTGGTTAAATGTCACACATTCAGCCGAACGAATCCAACGTTCTTGCATTATTGGTTCTTTAAGGATAGCAAACAACTTTAAAGGGGAGTTAGAAGGTATGGGTTGAAGAGGCATGCGATAAGCAAAGCGATCAAACGTCTATCTCATATAATTGACTTGTATATTTATTTATTTATCTGAATTACTTTATAGCTAATACTGATATTGAGAATATACAAAAATCACAGCCATACCACAGTATTGAACATGAACGGACTTCAAAAACAAGCAGATATTTATGAGACAAATCATAGGGCTGCAGATAGCCATAAAACTTTCATCAGCTTTTAGTCTAATTCTGTCCATTTCAAGTAAAAAAAAAAATGTAGACACGTATTCAGTCACCTAGACACACACATATATATACGGACATGCATATATTCACTGGAGAAAATGAGACGCAAAGATGATGACAGTTTTGAATTTCACCATTTTGACATCTAATTTATTTAAAATTTTACCTGAAGATCGTGGGTTGTATGTTATGATGTAATCTATGAAAAATTCAATAAAACTCTACCGAAACAACTCTTGTATATTTTGAATACTTTTTCATTGGAATACTCCAGTTATATTCCAAATGATGCCAGTCCTATTCTTTTTGTCTTTATGAAAACAGCGACAGGCTGAAACAAAATTCAATCTCGTTTTATAATTGTCGATGCTCTGCATAGTGGATATTTTTTTTATTTCAGTATATTACATTATATTACTTTAATCTATATTATAGCGTCCTTTAGTAAAATATATTTTGCAATACAAGTCTGATGCATTTTGAGAAATATATGAATTATTTATAACAATAGCTCCGATTTCGTTTTAGACAATACGTTCAGACATACTCCGAAATAAATATTCAACGTCTAAAATAAGAAACATGAATTCTGTAAATTTTCATAATTTTTGACTTATCGCTTTGTTACTGCAAGTTGATACTAACCTGAGTTAATTGAATTTAATTTTACTTATCTGGTCTACCAGATGAAGACGGTCGTATTTGAGCCCTTATGAATGTAATGTTAAGCAAAACAGTTGTCTTCTAGTTTATATATATAGTTTGAATTCGTTTTTTTGTGAATTAGTATATGAGACATATGAATTCCACAGGGTACCTTATGAATTTTTGTAATCGTGATTACTTGAAAAAGGGTGGGAGAGAAATTTTAGAACAATTATAAATTTTTCGGGGTTGTGACACGTGTGCCATTCAGAAATTAACTGAGCAATTTACATTCGACACGCGAATTTACATGAAATCATACGCACACAACCTATTTATCGTATACGTATATATGTGTGCGTGTGCGTATGTACACACATACACACACACACGCTCATACACACACACGTATTTTAAGCACCACTGCATGTACAATAAATGTAAAAAAAACTGAGTCAATAGTATGTAAAAGCTATGACAAAAGAAAAATTAACATGAAAGGTCAATAAAATTTCTTAACGTCTATATAGTTGATTGGGCGAGACAAATTATGGAAATGATGGAATATTTATCTTTTTATATATTCTATTGTAGAATATATAAATTATGTTTCATAGAAACATAATTCGCACAACCATATTAATATATAAATACACACCTGTGTGTGTGTGTGTGTGTTGAATTGTAATTTTGCTTCAAGATTTCTTCACTATATGGCAATTTGTATCTCAATAAAAGTAAGACTCTTGAATCTCGTCAATCACAATAGTATAGTTTATATATTTATACTCCCTTGGAACCTTTAGTATTGTGTTTTCAGATGTATTTGGAGAGCGAGGTTGATTTTCTCTTATATCTATTATGATTGAAACAGTTTACAGACAATAATAACCAGTTTTCTATGGAGTTCTTCTCTAGTATTTATAAATTCCAATACAATATCTATATATTAAACATATCTAACAAAACCTTTTGCAGAGCAGTTTGAGCAGAATTTTATCCTGAGCAGCAGAAAAGTGTTGTGAATTCGGCTTGTGGACTTTGTATCCCAAAGGAAAAGTAGGTTGTGTAGTTTGCGTGAGAGAAAAAGGTGACATGAGGTGTTTATTTAAGAAAGATTTTGGAAAAAGAAAATAACCAATGGATTTGCGTGTATCTTTACATACGATGGAAAGCATTGTGGGTAATGATGCATGAATATAACACAAAAATCCGCACTTAGGATGCCTGGTCCAGATGCGAAAAATCACATCAAACACTACACATGGCACCAAACGCTAGGTGGTGGTGTTAAGCTCGGAAGCGTAGTACGGTTACTGTTACATACAACGAAACGTTGTATACCATGCTGAACGGTGCTGAATTAGGAGGAACAAAAAACAAGAGAAAAACATTAACGGAACAAAAAATAGAACCAACAACAGCTGTGACCAGATTAGCAGTAGTAGTAGTAGTAGTAGTAGTGGTAAGATAAAGTTGGGGTGAGGTGGGGCATTTGTGTTGCTAGGAGTAATAGAGCTGATGGTGGGAGTTGTAGTATTGGTGGTCGTGTTACAGTTACCGCGGCTGTAGCAGTAGGATTATCAGACGTAGTATTAGCAAACAAGGATCGATCCTCTGTAGTGGCTTGCTATGCAATTCTGAGAAGGCGGTAACCTAGCAGAATCGTTAGCACGCCGGTTAAATTGTTTGGCAGCATTTACTTCGTCTTTACTTTCTGAGTTCAAATTTTGCCGAGGTCACCTTAACTATTGTCCTATCTAGGTCGATAAGACAAGTGCTAGTTCAACTCTGAAGTCGAAGTAATCAACTAGACCCCTTCGACCAAAGTTGCTGGCTTTGTGCTGAATGTTGAAACCAAAATCAGAAACCAAGGTGACAGTCTTAGAAGGCTGGAGTGTTATACTCCGAAAATGGTAGAAAAGAAGGGAATCAATTTGCAAAATCATGTCATGACAATGTGATCGAATTAAAATGACTATTTTTACTGTCTACAGCCTCTTCTTCTTCTTCTTCTTCTTCTTCTTCTTCTTCTTCTTCTTCTTCTTCTTCTTCTTCTTCTTCTTCTTCTTCTTCTTCTTCTTCTTCTTCTTCTTCTTCTTCTTCTTCTTCTTCTTCTTCTTTTCTTCTTCTAATCAGGAGTCACGCCATTAGCCACAAAGAATAATCTCTAATTCGAGCCTACACTAAGCTATTAAGAATGCGTTTGGCAACTTGAAGATCCACCCACCACACGTGATAGACTGGCAGTTGCACCGGCGCGAAAGCTACGTTGTTATCCTCATTCCGTAAACGGTGGCTTTTAACGGGTGGGGAGCAGAACAATCTTGGGGTACAGAGGATTCGCAGTCTAGACTAGGGTCTGAACGTTTACAACACCATAGTGGGTTACACCATGGTTCCTCTGTTTTGTGGCAGAATTAGGAGTAAAGAGTGAGAGAAAGTTGTGGTGAAGGAGTACAGCGGGGTTGACCGCCACCCCACGCCAGAGCCTCATGGAGCTTAGGTGTTTTTGCTCAATAAACACTCACAATGCCCGATCCGGGAATCGAAACCGCTGCTCTAACCACTGGACCATTTCGCCTCCAAACCGAAGTTGCTTTGCAGTTACTCTTATAGCTGTTATTGCTGTTTGTTAATACTGCGGTTGGTGTTTGTGTTACTGCTGTTGCTATGTTCACTGTTCTTTTGTTGTAAGGAACTTTATTGCTAAAGCTAATGTTCTTGTTCAACAAGTGTTACTTGCTAATAAAATTGCTGTTTTGGCAGAGAAATAACGTCTAGAATCATTTATGAAATAAAATGTATGTCTTTGGTGTTTTTTATATTTTGCTTTTTTAGTTGTTGTTGCTATTGTTGTTGCTGTACATTGATAAGAAAATACATGAAAACGAGAAAACTAACGATGGTAAAACAAACCTTATAAACCGTTCTTTATCTCACAAGGTTGCTCCTTACCAGTACAATGGGTCAGAGGAGGATGTTCCGATGAGAAATGGGGAAAAATAAACGAGAGATTTAAGAGGCACAGGAGTGGCTGTGTGGTAAGTAGCTTGCTAACCAACCACATGGTTCAGGGTTCAGTCCCACTGCGTGGCATCTTGGGCAAGTGTCTTCTGCTATAGCCTCGGGCCGACCAATTACTTGTGAGTGGATTTGGTAGACGGAAACTGAAAGAAGCCCGTCGTATATATGTATATATATATATGTGTGTCTGTGTTTGTCCCCCTAGCATTGCTTGACAACCGATGTTGGCGTGCTTATGTCCCCGTCACTTAGCGGTTCGGCAAAAGAGACCGATAGAATAAGTACTGGGCTTACAAAGAATAAGTCCTTGGGTCTAATTGCTTGACTAAAGGCGGTGCTCCAGCATGGCCGCAGTCAAATTACTGAAACAAGTAAAAGAGTAAGAGAGTAAAGAGTATGCAGAAATTACTTAGGTTATTCCTATGCATTTATGGGTAAGTTAAGAAAAACATTTCAGAGCCTAGAATCTTATTTTGTTTCCATCGTCGAAAACATTCCCACCGGTATCTATGAGTTTAGCGTAAAGAATGATATGCAACCGTAGAAATCAGGCCGAAACTGACCCAATGGAGTAAGATGAGGTCTTCTGACCCGTTAAATCCAGTCATAACGACCAACCGATGGCAACGTCTCAAGATGACATAAAACAATGCTTCTGCTGCTGATGATGATGATGATTGTGTGCGTGTTTTCGTGTGTATACTCTTTACTCTTTTACTCTTTTATTTGTTTCAGTCATTTGACTGCGGCCATGCTGGAGCACCGCCTTTAGTCGAGCAAATCGACCCCGGGACTTATTCTTTGTAAGCCCAGTACTTATTCTATCGGACTCTTTTGCCGAACCGCTAAGTGACGGGGACGTAAACACACCAGCATCGATTGTCAAGCAATGCTAGGGGGACAAACACAGACACACAAACAGACACACATACACACACACATACATATATACGACAGGTTTCTTTCAGTTTCCGTCTACCAAATCCACTCACAAGTTATTGGTCGGCCCGAGGCTATAGCAGAAGACACTTGCCCAAGATGCCACGCAGTGGGACTGAACCCGGAACCATGTGGTTGGTTAGCAAGCTACTTACCGCACAGCCACTCCTGTATGTGTACATTTACATGTATATACGTACGTAAATATGTCTACATGTCTCTCTCTTCTTCTCTTTTTCTTTATCTATATGTGTGTTTCTGTGTGTCCATAGACTCGCATTCTCACGCGCGCGCGCACACACACACATGTATTCGTCTATATATTTTCTTGATTTATATTGTACTGCACAGTTCTTCTGCTTGTTAGTTCCATACAAGTTGGTGTGTTACAACCACAATAATTAACTCGTTCTATAGTTGCTGTACCCATTAATATCACGCATATAAGCTGCGATGTCGACTCTTAGTTTATTACTATTTTACAATAATAATAATAATAATAATAATATAATGATAATAATAATAATAATAATAATAATATAATAATAATAACAATAATAATAATA
>NC_043000.1:158910226-158917726 GCF_006345805.1 Octopus sinensis | reverse complement strand
TCTATCTATCTATCTATCTATCTATCTATCTATCTATCTATATATCTATCTATCTATCTATCTATCTTTCTGTCTGTCTGTCTATCTATCTATCTATCTATCTATTTATCTATCTATCTCTCTCTCCATCTATCTCTCTCTCTCTATATATATTTATCTCTCTCTCTCTCTCTCTCTGTATATATATATATATATGTATATATATATACTCACACACACATATATGAATGTGTCTACATTCGAATGTAAGTTTGTCTTTCTTTCCCCTATTTATGATTTCCGTTCATAATAGAAAACTTAAGTCATATTTATGCATTTTGAAATTTGAAATTGAGAATGTAAATGATCTGTGTTTTCCATGCAAATATGCACGCTCATTCGAACATCCTCACGCACAAATATTCCCAATTGCAAACAGAAAAACATACACCAGCACATATATACTCCTACACAAAAGCGCCAATGTAAGACGTCGTTGAATAGAATACGATATGCTAAGATTTATAAGACTTATATGTTACTGTAAAAATTTAGCGTCAGTTTATGAGTCCAAAATAATCTCCAACTTATAATGGGACAATTTTTGCTGTTGATGTTTACCCTTGGTAAAATCTGAGCAAAATATACGTAAAAAAATTATTCTTACGTGGCCCTCTTGTCTGTTTTGTCCAGCCTAAAATGTCATCTTTTTGATAAAACCAAGGAATGAGTTCAGAAACATTTGTTTATCATTTTTAGTAGATCAAGTAAGCACGAAACGTTACATCAACGGTCATTGGAATTTCTCCACAGTGGTTCAAGAGGAATTATGATTGCATTGTACATGAGCCTTTTACAAATGCATTAACGTGTGAAAGATGTTGGCTCCACCAGGATTGTGCGTATTAATAAATGGAATCGTGTGTTCATTAATTTTTCTGCTTTTTTAGGAAATCTTTGAGCTTGTTGAGTCGGATTTGACGTTTTGGGGGGGTCAATCAGTATAGTACAGATACATTTTGTCATGCTGTTCTTTTTGATGTGTCAAGGATGGCAAGTGTAGAAATTCGAATATTGGTGCGTGTCCGTTTTTATTGTAAAATATGTCCGTTGTGACTGTGGTGTTGCGTATTTTTATGTGAATGTCCAGGAATGGTAATTCAGTGAAACTGGGTGGTTCTGCCACGAATTTCATGGATGGGTGAAGTGTGTTGTGTATATTATTAAATATTTGTAGGTTCTCATTTGATTGTCCGAAAATATGAAGCAGTCATCGAGGAAGCATTTCTTTTTTAATGACGTATTTCTTGTAATCTTGATTTAAAACTCTCTCCCCTTCCTAATAAAGCTTTTCTTCCAATATCCCATGACTAGGTTAGCATATGAGGGCGCAAACCACGTCCTCCCTTAGCCGTGCCCTTTATCTGTCGATATGTTCTATAATCGAATCTAAAGTTATCTTCGTCTAGTACCAGGCGTGTGACCTTGTTGATGAAGTCAGATTTGAGGCGTTCATTTCTTTGCCATCTTTGTTTCTCTTCATAGTTTTTAACTGTTCAATGTGTGAGGTATATTGATATAAAGAGTAGTGAAATCAAAGCTTGTAAGTATAGTACCTTCTGAGACAGTGGGCGGAATGTTCAGGAAGAAATCTGTGCCGTCCTGTATATAGCTGGGTATTAATAAAGGTTTTAGAAGTATGTCCAAAAATGACTCGGTTGTTCTGTTGGTAGTTGAGTTCCAGCAACTATTGGTCTCAGTTTGAGGTCAGTAGATCTTAGTATTCGTATATATTGGTTCATCTGCTCATTTCTGGCTCTCTGAATTTCGGGGATTTTGTGGATATTGGGTAATCCGTAGAAGTTGCGCTGTTTGGTTACAGAGTTGCATAAATACTCTTTCTCCTTATCTGTGAAGGAATCTTGCTGTATCATTAATTAGTATTTTGATTTTATTCACTATTGCTTTTTCTGGGTGTCTTGGTTCCTCCTTGTAGCAGGTTTAGTCTGTTAGAGTTTCCAATATTTTATCTTTATAGAAGTATTTGTCCCTTATCGGCTTCTTTTGAGATGATTGAATAGTCATTTTACAGTGTTAGTATGGCTTACTTTTCTTCTACACGAAGGTTTTGCTTGCATTTACGGGTATTTGAGAAACATTTCGAAATTGTGACTATATATGCATCTAAATGTTTGTCATCCACTTGTAGGGGGTGAAGTGGGATTTGTTTCTGAAAATTGATTCATCCTTTATATTCTTATTGCCGAAGAATTCTATAAGCCGGAGGTGGTAGTTAAAAAGCTCTATATCAAATTTTAGTTCAATGACATTAGGGGCTGGGTGTCGGGGTAAATTTGAAATCTTTCAATTGGAGATTCATCTCATTCTTGTTGAGATTTTTTATTTGATAAATTTATTATCTATCTTCGGATATATATGTTCTGTGTGCTCATCAGAATTTTCTTTTACGACGGCTCTGGTGTGCGATTGTGGTATTTTCCCCCTAAAAAAGAATTGTATTATTGTGTATCCATTTTTTTTGCTATTTCCGGGTTTCTTATTCCCTCGTAGGTGGGGGGGATGTTTCTTGTTCTTTGTAGGTATTTTGATGTCTATAGGTTCTGTCTTCATCCTATCTTCTATATTTACTGGACCATTCAGGATGTAGGGGAATGTTGGTCGTAAATCGTGATTTTCTTGAGGTTCCGTGATGATTATTGTATATTGCATATCGTATTTTGATATGGTTTCTGTGTTGTCCGCATTTTACTTGTCTTTCTTTACATGTATTCATCCATCTAGGATTGGATGTTGTCTGTACGTTACTTGTATTTCCTGTTTTTTCCCCATTGTATTCATCCATCTAAGGTGTTTGATATTATGGGTTGATGACCGTCTTCTATATTCCCTGTGTTAGTTTATTGCAGTATTATGTTTTGGTATTGCAGAATATCGGTTTGTGGTCTGCATAAGTGGTGAGCTGGAGGTCATTTCTGGTATGTTCTAAGATAACTAGAGTTCCGATATTTTAGTCTGGTTCCTATAGGGTAGGTGTCTGTGTTTGTTTTCGATTTCCTTGTATATTTCTTGTTCTTGTGGTTTTGTTTTCATAATGGATTTTTCTCCATAGGCTTTTTCACAGTTAGTGAACCACTCTTGTTTTTCCCACATTTGTATGGATTTTTTTTCTTTTTCCCTCTTAGTGTCTCTTTCCTTAATTGTTGTAATGATTCATGGCTTTGATTACCATTTCGACGATTTCAAACATAACCGCATCAATTGTTTTTACCTTCTCTTGTATTTTACGCAATTAGAGAAGAGTGATTTCCGCTACAATTCAGCATAAAGCTAAGTTTACACGTATCGTCGTTTATTTAAGTGATTTCCCTCTTACGTCTTTAATTAGAAATTTTCTGAGTGATACTGGGTTTTCTTTGCTTCGCCAATCTTGGTATGTGTCGACTATGTTGTTACATCGAATGCTCTTTCAATAAGCAGGTTTAAGTTGATTTAGAAGCATGTTTGAGAGTTGTGGTTTCAAAAGATTTTGTTGTTGTATATCGGTTCCCCTTTCTTGCAAAGTTTTCTTTTAGATAGGTACCGTTCATAAGCAGGCTTCGTGTCGTTCGTTCCTGTTGTTAGACTACTTTGTATATGAGTATTATTCACAGTTTTATCTGTAGTGGTAAAAATTGATATTTCTGCGATTTCTTCTGTGCCTTTTGGTATCTCTCGGTTGCGTATTTGATTCTCATCCATTCATTTTCACGTCTTGTACATCCAGATAGATATGTATAGAGTCTTTGAAGTGTTGTACAGTTATTGTATATTGATGAAAAGGAGGCAGTCAGAATTTTGGATAATTCTTTATTAGCGCTTTCATTTATTTTTCAAACTCGTCTAGATAAAATCAAAAGCAAAATGTTAAAAACAGAACGTTTCGTAGTTCATTTACATGAATCAGATGTTCTTTTGCTTTGATTAGAAGAGGAGAATATTGTTTTATTTTCGTTTTGTTTTTTGGAAAAGGGAGTGAAAGAGTGAGAATGGCAAAGAGGGGGCAGACAAAGAGGGAGAGAGACAGACAGACGTTTCAGGACAATCAAGAAAGAGGAGAGAAAAGGATAAAGGATGAGTGAAGCATAGATAGATAGATAGATAAATAGATAGAAAGATAGATAGACAGACAGATAGATAGATAGATAGATAGATAGATAGATAGATAGATAGATAGATAGATAGATAGATAGATAGATAGAAAGAAAGACATAGAGAAAGAGAGAAGAAGAGGGGTTTCTTTTCATTTTGATGCGGACAATTCATTGAAATTTCATTAGAAAGCATTTTTCATTTTTTCTTTCTTTTAAATTATTTTATGTTATTTATTCTAAACAAAGGAAAAAAATCCCATTCATGCAAATGAGCTACGAAACATTCTGATTTTACCATTATGATTCTGAATTTTTCTTGACGAGTTCGAAAAACGAACGTGAGCGCTAATAAAGTATTATCCAAAATTCTGACGGCCCACTATAACTAATAATTCTTAATAAAATTATATATAATCATTTATATATTAAGAAATATCTAAGTTTAAAATTACTCAAATATATTAAGATAGCACATAATAAAGTAAATTATACACTCATTCTACTAAATTATATCTACAAAAAATAAATAACATAAAAAGAAATAGGGTTTTATACATACGGAAAAATTAGCTAGACGTATCATATAGGTAAATATATTTATGTTAGCATTTAATTTTAAATGACTATTTACTATAAATTTAAAGTCCAAATAATAAATAAGTAAAATATATATATTATATTTAAATTAATTTATATTACTAGAATTAATATATCTTAATAAATTTATATAATCATTTATTTATTAGCTAAACCTATTATAATGATAATTTAATTTATGTTTACATTTAATTTTACGTTCCTCTAATGAATTTATTAACGCATAATTATTACTAAGCAATATTTCATTGAATTCATTATTACACAATGAACAAGAATTAATCCCTATACAATATGATTTAGCCCTACAAATAATCTCCCAAGTTAATTTATATTTAATATATCTGTATTTAAGGTTCCAAATATATTTACTAAGACCTGTTGAATTTATTAGATCTTTATACCTAAAAGAATACATATGTTGAGCTACTCTTGATTTAATTTTATTCGAAATGGACCCTATATAAATAGTGTTTAAATTTGATACAGAAATTTCTGGGGTTTGCCAAACAAGGAAGAAGAAGGGAGAAAAAACAATTTTGTTAGAGGGATGGGGAAGTAAAGAGACTTGACTTTTGCATGGTAAGACTTGTTTGTATAGTACCTAGTGGCCTTTTAAGATGGGAAAAGAAAAAAATTTGCTTATGAATTGGCCATATATAATGTATGTATGTATGTAATTATGTATGCATGTATGTATGTATGTATGTATCTCTCTCTCTCTCTCTCTCTCTCTATATATATATATATATATATATATATATATATATATATATCTATAGATAGATAGATAGATATATAGATAGATAGATAGATGATAGATAGATATGTTTCTTTATTAGCCACACAGGGCTGCACACAGATAGAACAAATTACAAGGTAGAGCTTTTCTTTTGAAGGTTTAAAAAAAAAAAAAAAAGGAAGGGGGAGTTTCGATCAAAAGGGATCGTAAAAGGAGAGAAAGAGGGCAAAAAAAGGGGGGGTTAAAAAAAAAAATGGGGGGGAGAGGAAAAAAAAATTGATCAATAGGGATCGTTATCACAGAAATGTCAATATGAAGTGTAAAGGGGAGGACAGGTGAGGTTTACCCGTGGAAAGAAAAGCCTACGGAAAAGACCACGGTAACCTCGGTCAATGAAGTCACATTTTATATTTCTTTTTTTTTTTTTTTTTTTTTGCAAATAAGCAACTCTGTTTTCGATTTCTGGGTTCATAGGACTATGCTCAAGGTGGCTTCGTCATTCATACGTGCCATTCTTGCTACATTCACCCATCTTTTTTTAAAACATTCGCTAGACAAAACTTGCCTCTCTACTCTCACTTTCCTTTTGATAGATGATAGATAGATAGATAGATAGATAGATAGATAGATAGATAGATAGATAGATAGATAGATAGATAGATAGATAGATAGATAGATAGATAGATAGATATACATACAAGCCCACTCATATATATTAATAAGCATATCTATATATAGTATTGAAATATAAAGAGACATACTTTAATATTTTCAATATTGAAAGGAGGATAATTAAGCGAATATATATAGTTATGTTGAAATGAACAACTGACAAGAAATCTTAAGAACGCATACTGTTAGGTTCATAGAAAATAAAAATTGCGTTACATTTTATGGATTTGTTGCAGTAAATGCAATTTAGCATCAATAAAAGATTATTCGGAGAATCTTGATTTGTTTAAAATTATTTTCACTTATCGCTTAATTTGTATTTATTTAGTAAAGGCTTTGGCAATTACAGTCCATTTCTATCAAATTAAGTTTGAATATATCCAGATTAAAAAAAATATCGTTTTGTAAACACTCGTAAACATATCTAAGTATCTATCTGTCTGTCTATCTATCTAGCTGTCTGTCTGTCTACCTATCTGTCTATCTATCTAACTATCTATCTATCTAACTATCTATCTATCTATCTATCTATCTATCTATCTATCTATCTATCTATCTATCTATCTATCTATCTATCTATCTATTTATCTATCCATCTATCTCTATCTATCTATCAATCAATCTATACATTTATATATCTATTATCTATCAATTGTTCCATGTAAATATAACTGTATATATATATATATATATATATATATATATATGGCGGTGCCCCATATATATATAATGCATATATACGTATATGTATAATTATAACTATCTCTTTCTTTCTTTCTCTCTCTCCCTCGCTCTCTCTCTCTCTATATATATATATATGTATATATATACACACTCAAATACACACACGCACAGACACATACACACACACACACACACATATATAAATAAGTTTACATATATATGCATATACGTAGATTACTATACACTTATGTAAACGTAAATACGTACGTACCCACTCATGTGTCCATACAACTGGGACATCTTTATGTGTGTGGATGTGTGTTTATGCTTCATACGTTCTTCACCTTCCAGAAAAACTCACTGAAAATGTATGGACGAAATATAACCGTCCTTAACGGTACATATATATATACACACACTAACACACACAGACACACGCACGCACAAACACGTACGTACATACACACGCAGACACACACATATGTAAATATATGTGTATATATATATATATATATACATACTCACATGCATAATCACAAGACATTGTCACTATAATCACTGAATTATGGTAAAAATAAATCATTTTGACATTTTATTAAAAAAGCTGTACCATTTTACGAAAGAAATATGATGCACATTCGACATATTTCCTCTTTTATTGAACAATTCAAATAC
>NC_043000.1:158862726-158907726 GCF_006345805.1 Octopus sinensis | reverse complement strand
CGATACACACAGATAGAGAAATTAATGCCAACAGACCAGATATAGTTGTCAGAGACCATGAAGAAAAAAAATGCTTTCTAATTGAAGTATCAATACCGGCAGATAACAACGTGTCTCTAAAAGAAATGGAGAAACTTTCAAAATACAAAGACCTGGATATAGAGGTAACCAGAATGTGGAATCTAAAAACAGAAACAATTCCTATCATAGTAGGTGCATTAGGCATGATAAAAAATATTCAGACAAATACATAACAAAAACACCAGGACTTACAAACACATATAACATACAGAAAATTGCACTACCAGGCACTGCACACATCCTACGCAGAACACTTTCTATACAATAACCATCAGAGCATCACAACAAATCACAGCACATACCTAAGGCACACAGAGCTGCGCTCGGTAGTGAAGTGAAAGCAGGCTATAAAAATAAAACTACTGAATAATAATAATAATAATAATAATAATAATAATAACAATAATAATAATGATACTAATAATGATGAAAACGACAACAACAATAAGAACATTAATAATAATTGCTTTTCTCTGCGTTATACACCTGCCCTTCTTGTTGTGTTCTTGAGCAAGACACTTTATTTCACGTTGCTCCAGTTCACTCAGCTGTAGAAATGAGTTGCGACGTCACAGGTTCCAAGCTGTATCGACCTTTGTCTTTCCCTTGGATAACACTGGTGGCGTGGAGAGGGGAGGCCGGTATGCATGGGCGACTACTGGTCTTCCATAAAACAACCTTGCCCAGACTTGTGCCTCAGAGGGTTACTCTCTAGGTGCAAACCCATGGTCACTCATGACCGAAGGGGGTCTTTACCCTTTTACACCTGCCCTTCATACACCTAATTCATCTCTTAGAAAAATGAAACTGGGGCACCAACTAAACGAAAACCCCATAAAATCAACCACCTTCTCTTCATGAATGATTTGAAACGGCATGGCACAGATCTGTTCCTTGGTGTACACGGTCTACTGTTTTAGTTCTGATATTAAAGTGCAATTTGAACTCAAGAATTGCGGAATAAAGTACGTAACAAGAATCAAGGTACAGTCCCTAGCAGAGACAGGAGTACCGAACAGAGTCTTGATTAAACAAATTCAAATGCAAGGATACAAATATCTTGACGTACTAGGGTTCAAGGAGATGATGAAAAAGGAAAGAAAGAGCAACTGATGATGGAGTATTTCCGAAGACTGAAGTTGTTGAACTGGATGAAATATAATCCAACATATTTATGCGTGGGCGATGGCGCCACTTCGGTATGGAGCGGGAATTATCAAATGTTAAATGAGAGAAGTAATGAAAATTAATACGAAGACCAGAAAATGGTTGACAGTACACGGAACCTTCCATCGTTAGTGTGATACCGATATGTTATACTTGTTCAGAAGAAAGGGTGGGAGAGATTTGATCATTTGCCAGGACTGTATCGAAGCAAAGGAAAACAGCCTAGGGTGGTATATAAAAAATGCCGTTTAGCCTCTGTTGAAACATGCGAAGAAGGCCGGCGTCAGCAAAACTGAAAATTGTGTAACTAAAAATAATTAAACAAGAAATGAACAAAAAAAAAGCGTAAAATGCATAGAAGGGAAAAAATGTACGGTCAGTTTGCAAGAGATGTGAACGCCAAGAAAGTTACAGAGTACCGGTGGCTATGGAAGAGGAGTAGTGACCTGAAGATAGAGACGGAAGCGCACTCATATGCGGACCTTAGGAATAAGCTTGAGGGACCAGTTATATAAAGTGCAGAATAGACAACACTGCCGATAAAGACAAATGCAGAATGTGTGGTGAGAAGGGTGAAACGGCATGGCATATCGTTAGCGAATGCCAGAAATAGGCTCAACACTAATACAAAGGACGCCATGACTATGTAGCAAAAATAATCCATTGGAAGATCTGTGAAAATCACGACCTAGAAAGAACAAAGACGTGGTATGTGCAAACTACAGGTGTCACAAAAAATGGGAATTGCAAAATCCTGTCGAATGCATCTTCCTTTGTTTTCCCATTTTTCTGCTCTCAATACTCCTTCTTTCCTAACTGTTACAAGCAAAGTATCCTTACTTTGAGCTAGGTATCTTTTTTAAGTTCTCGAGTTAGATACTCACGCAGTCTTCCATACTTATTATTCTCCTTCCTCCATTTGCTCTCCTCATGTATAGGCGATGAGTGACTGTACATGGATTATGGGATCCATGCATCGTTCGGAGCTTTCTTGACTTACTGTTCATCTCCTTTAGCTCCTCCATCTACTTCATGATTCCAGCGCCATAACAAATTACTGCGCACGTTTATTGCTGAAATTGTTTTTTCTGGAATTCAGATTTGAAATCAATGCGTTTCTCACTCGCCGTAAGTTCTCTCTATTTGTCTTTTCCTTCAAGTTGAGGTGTCTGATTAGATCTGCCTCATGTATTCCCAGGTATTTATAGTTTGATTGAGGTTGAATTGTCTTCATCCCTTCACCACTTAGTAGCTATATGCTTTCTGTCCTGGCAAGCTTTCCTCGTCTTATCTCCATCGTGGCACATTTTGAGAGGCCAAACTCCATCTGTATATCATTGGTGAAGATCCGCACAGACTAGAGTAGAGTGTTCAGTTATGCCTCAGTTTGTGTGAATAGATTCTAATCATCCATGAATAGCAAGCTGTTTAGTTTTCCCTTGCCTCTTCCCAGATCAGACTCCAACATTGTTTTCTGTAATATTTCACTCAAGAGGATCGTTCGCAGCATGATTCCCAGGGAGACACACTCTCCCTATGGACGTTATTTCTCTTGATTTTCATTTCTCCTAGTAATTGCATCCCTGCGGTGAATTCCGTTCTCCAGCATTTCATGCTATTTCGCATAAGGCCTTTCGTATTCTCTGCTTTTCCATACATTTCCATTGTTTTTATTATCCATGATTGTGGTAGCATATCGTATGCTTTGCGATAATCAGCCCATGCCATGCTCACATTTGTATGTCTTCTTTCGCAGTTCCTGATAGTTACATGATCAATTAAGAGCTGATCCTTCGTTCCTCGTCTCCTTTTTCGGCACCCTTTCTGTTGAATGGGTAGCAGTCCACTTTTATTCAAATATCTGTACAGTTCCCCGGGGAAAGCACCTGACTCATATATACTTTTAGTACTATAAGCACACATAAAAACTCATATGACCAAAACTTTTCTGGCCAACGACTGAACCACCACACTCACACATCCCTATCATTACACACAAATTCCCTTCAAATAATATTCCTCTATTTCAAAAATATAAAATGTACTGGATGAAGTAATCCCAAGAATATGCCAAAAATGAAGTCAGATTGGATGGCAGTGAAAGGGTAACAGTTTATCAAAAATATATTATCAAGATCTGATGCAACTGTAAAACGACAGAAACCACATAATAGCGCAGCATGATATAAAAAAAACCCACCGGAACAAAAAACATCGTTTACAGAATTCACGCATGTATACACGACATTTCAGAAGCAATATAAACAGCGATAAAACTGGAAGTAAAGTTAATATCACCATTTCCAACGTAACTAGTAGGCACAGAATAGGTTTAGAAAACCATTATATTGCGCACATTAAAGTGAAGCTCGTAAACTTGCCAAAAAAGAAATGTACTCTTCTACTTCAACAATATTTATATATAAAAAATTCTGTATGGAATTAAAATATTTTCTTACGCAAATCATTCCCACTGCAGTAATTGTCGAAACCATTTTATACGTATAATACAGGGAATCTATTATCGCAGATTCCACGCGGATACGGATAAATAGAATATAATATAACGTAGAAGAGCTCTGGAAATATTTACTAAATACGTAGATTTTACAAACAATATTCCTAAAATAAGAAAGGACACCACGCTACATACGCAGACATAGCTATACATGTATGAGTATGTTCATATGTATGTGTGCGTGTGCGTTTTGTATGTAAATATATAGGGTGTACCCAAAAATGTATACACACTTTAAATAATTGTAAAGTAGGTGTTTATTAAAATACATTTCATTTTCATAATTTAATAGGATCTAGACATTATTTTATTGTTTTGTCAACACCTGTTTTGAAACTGACGTCCGTTCTGGTCCAGGTATTGCTGACAACGCGAAGCAATGGATTCGCAAGCATCAAGAAACAACTCGTTTGCTATTTGTGTGCATTCTCGTTTAATTTGTTGCTCTCAGAGCAGCCTGTGTTGCAGGTTTCATAGCAAGACTTTGTCTTTTAGGTATCCCCATGAAAAAGTCTAGTGGTGTGAGGTCTGATGAACGCGGAGGGTATGCAACGAAACCCTCTCGTTCAATCCACCTGTTTGGCAAGAACTCATCAAGGAAGGATCTAACATCACATTTGCTGAAAATACACCTCGTCTTCAACGTTTTCTCTAATGCTTGGCATGACAGACTGTTGCAGCAAGTTCAAGTAAACTGTACCAGTCACAGTAGCGTCAAAAAAGAATGGTCCGATTGATCCTCTTGATGATAAGCCATACGACACTGTAACTCCTGTAACATGGCGGTTAATTAAGCCATTTAATTTGAATGTGGTCTAATTACTCCACACAAATTTTGTTGGAAAGTTTTCATAATCTACACTTCGTTCCAAGTACCACTCTTCGGTCTGGATCATCGTCATTAATAGCATGGGCTAATCTCGGAGCGTAACTATTCCCTTGACAACGCTTCAAGATGCGTTGGACAGACGATTTTGAACTACCTGCCTCATTTATTCTGGATTTTGTATTAAGGATACAAAGTGGATTCACCAAATATACATGGCTTTTATGTATGTGGGACAACAGAGCCCGGGAAAAGCGTTGGGTGCTCAAAGAAGTATCGCAACGAACATTAGTTCCACTCTCATTCAATGTGGAGCAGAGCCTTTAGGGCAAATGGGAAAAATCTCTTACCTCCACCAGATATCACACTTGGCATTATGAAACAGTTTGTTAAAACTCTGGATAAAGATGGACCATTCTTTTTATTATGCTTAAAGTGCATTTTCTACTCTAAACAGTTAAAAAATGATTCGTGTATTCGATAGACCTCAAATCAGAAAACTTATGTATGATGGGAACTATGTAACGTTAATGAATTGCATTGAAACAGCAGCATCGAATTCATTTGCAAAAGATGCAAAAGAGTTCTAAGGTAAAGGGAAAGCAGCCAACTGTGCCAAAATAGTTTTCAATAAACTGGAGAACTTTCAAAAGTTGGTAACAAATATGATCATTACGCTGAGCTATCACCATAGTCATCTTGATAAAATCCCTGAAAATCATTGAAAAAAATTTACATAGTTCCCATCATACACCAGTTTTCTGATTTGAGGTCTAGCAAGTACTCGAATCATTACTTTTTCACTGTTTAGAGCAGAAAATCTTGGTGACACACGGGACAAGCAGACAGAACGTTTCCGTTAGGATATGATAGCAAAGGAGCAAAGGTATAACGACAGATGGGATTTCCATATGATGGCGGACTGTTGTTGGATATTAGCGTGTGAGCACTCAAGAAAAGCATCCAAACGTAAATTTATGAGATATTGGGCATAGACAGTGTTGTCATTTGACTAGAAATTTTAAGACATTTGTTAGTTTTTCATTAAGATTTTGAGAAAATATTGTGGTTTTCAAGGAACACTAATTTCTATGTATGTTTGTATGTTATTCCTTGTTCCTCATTAGGTGTCTCATCGATAAATAATTAAATGCAATAAATCCAGTATCTTGAAATTTTGACGTGATGTTAATAAATGGATGTCATTTTCGGATTTTGTGCCAAAAAAGCCCTTAGTTCAGATCCAAATTTTGTGACAACAGAAAAAAAATGGCCTGTGTTATTTAGATGAAATTCGGCATGATGAGCAGCATTAGCTTCCAACATGCTTTGTCAATCCAAAATAATTAACACTCAAAGGCATTTGCTAATGTCATGGGCAACGACAAAGTAATTAACAAACATTCATTGTAATCTTGAAGGAATCAAAGTTTAAAAAATAAAAACATAATCCACTAACTGGAAGCAAGATTTGAACATGTAATGTAAATGAAAACATTATATATATACACACATACATGCATACATACATATATATACATACATACAAACATACATACATACATGCATACATACATACATGTATACATATATGTTCAAATAAAGAATAAAAATCGTATAAACCCTATAGCCTTGAGCTTTTCCAATAAACGAAATATCGGGAGCATATCTGCTTGTAATAGAAGTATTTAAAAGGGCCAACTGTTAAATTACGCATCTGAAAACTGAAAAGTTATCTTGAAACATAATCGATAAAATGACGGGAACAAATAATTGCTTTTCCTTTAACAATGATGTTGTGGGAATTCCCTGGTAATTTTATTCAAATTGAAACACAAAACATGCTCATAGAAATTCTCACAGCTAAGAGGGATAGAAAAGCCAAACAATTTTATAATCGTTCTGTAGCTGAAATAATTTACTGGGAATTACTCGTAACTCTTTGGAGGGCAGCAATATTTTAGGGAACTATTATAACTTCAGGAAATATTTGGAAAGATTAATTCATTAATTTCATCGACAAGTACAAATAGCTACAAACATTATATGAGGTGTGATTTGCAACTTTAAAATAAAGTCAGCGGTTTAAAATATTCTGAAGACGAGATAATTCAAAATAGCGAAACAAAGGTAAGCTGCCACAATTTTATTTATACATATGTGTATGAGTGTGAGAGTGTGTGTACACGCGTGAGGTAGAGAAATACATCAATAGATATATGCATATATATACATACATTTATATATATATATATATATATATATATTGCGTCATCTCATAAATAACGCAATTTTTACAATTGCATAAACCAAAAGTCGGAGGAGGACATGATAAATTACCTGCATCAAATATAAAAGCAGGTATAAAATTAACAAACATTCATTGTAATCTTGAAGGAATCAAAGTTTAAAAAATAAAAACATAATCCACTAACTGGAAGCAAGTTATAAAAGCAGGAAGTAATTTTACCTTGTCCTTATTCTTAGTGAAACATTTAAAGAGTGCAGTTCAATTTCAACAGCTAACTGTTATAATGGAAGTGACAAAGGAGCATATTCAGCATATTTTGCTTTATGAGTTTAATAAAGGTAACAATCAACGGAAAGTGCGACGAATATGGAGTATCTGGAAATTGTACAAAAAGCGTAAAAGTCTTAACGGTGGTTCCAGAGATTCCGAGCCGGAAACTACAGCTTAGAAAACGAACCTCGTCCGGGAAGGTCTGTAGAGCTCGATAAGGATGTCCTACAGACCCTCGTGGAACAAAATTCCAACGTAACTGTTGAGTAATTAGCAAAGAAACTTGGATTTAGTCATTCAACCATTCATTGACACCTGCGTGCCATTGGAAAATTCAGCAAATTGGGTCAGTTGCTTCCTCACGAACTTTCCGAGACTAATCGCGCGCTGAATGTGAATGTGTGTTCTTCTTTGCTATCGCGTTTCACGAACGAATCATTTTGGGATCGAATAGTGATTAGAGACTAGGATTGGGTTCTCTATGAAAATATCAAGCGCCGAAGACAGTGTGTAGGGAAAGGAGAAACACAGGTACCCCAGGCTAAAGACGGTCTTCACCCACATAAAATGTTATCTGTTTGGTGGGATATAAAAGGTTTAGTCCATTTTGAACTTTTAAACGATAACAAAGGAGATTTACTGGGAACAACTTGAGCGTCGTTAGTCACAACATTATTTATGGGGTGACCCAATATGTAAACAGATAGATAGATAGATAGATAGAGAGAGAGAGAGAGAGAGAGAGAGAGAGAGAGAGAGGACGAGAGAGACAAACGTATATATATATATATATATATATATACATGTATACAAATATTTATGCAGATAGATACGCCGCATCTATACATTAATATATCTCATGTATATGCGTGTGCATAGTGCTTTTGTGCGCGTATTCAGGATCGCTAGATTTGCATCAGTTAGTAATTTCATAGAAGTAAACAAAATCTAATATTTGATATTATGGAATGACATACGTATGGGTTCTGAATAAGATCGGTTATCGTAGAACAATCTCTAATTTCCTTCTTTGTTGTGAATATCTTGAGTGACAAAAGAACGAAGGCCACTCTGGTTCAACAGGTGAGAGAAACTCTCTTGGGGTTAATAATAAATTGAAGAGATTCAGTAGAATTGTGTTGGTGACCAGGTCAATATGATATACAAGTAAGTGTCTGACGGTTCATAATAGATTGCACTATTAAGAAACAAGCGGAAAGTAAATATATATCATTTTCTTCTCTGTTCAAAAGGTTGAAATGACGATTGTACAGTATCTAGAATATTTTAGTTTGTTCACTGAATCAATACATTCACAGAATAACTAGACACTTGGAATACCAAAATGTAATATAACATTTTGAAACAGTTAAACATAGCAGAAATATGTAAAGAATAGGACGATGGAAGGATATGCTCATCTCTTTAGGTTATTTACTATACTATATTTTATACTATACGTTTAGAATATCTGATTTTATTCTGTTTTATCATCAAATAAGTAAATATTGTGAATATCAAAACATTCTCGGATCATTTGAATAAATAAATACTATAAAACGCAGAATATATTCTCCGATTAAGAAAATATTGTAAAATATGCAAAATATTAAAATAAGAATCACTTAAAAAGAATTTGCGATCTGCAATGGATTCCTCTTCAGAATATTAAAATGCATTGAACTTTTAAATTATTCATATGTTCAACACAAAATATTTCAGCATCTATTTCAAAAGAGCAAAATATAGGAAAAAAAAAACAAACTATATTTTGTTTCTATTTTATTATATATTTCTTATTGCATCCCTGTCATTTTCCTAGTATCATATATGTCTAAAGGCATTAGCATCAGCTCTATTCCTGAGAACCTTTTTAATGTATTTCAGCTTAACATACATAAAAGAAAAGTCTTGTACTATGTTCACTAATAACCAGTAAAAGCATGAATCCTCTAATCATGTTACGCTTCTCTCATAAAATCGAAATACATATGTGAGCGTGTATGTATGTATGTGTGCATGTATATGTATGTTTACGCGCGCGCGCACACACGCACATGTACATTTACCTGTATATAAATACATGCATACATAGATACATAGATACATACATACATACATACATACATACATACATACATACATACATACATACATGCATACATATATACATACACATACATATATACATACACATACATACTCGCACACAGAATGGATAGAATCAATTCTGACATTTAAATGTCAAATACTTGTATTAGTTATAAAAATAATTTTATTGAAACCACAGGATGCATGTATCAATACTAGGATATTGTTGAATATGTATGGAGAATTCATTTTATATAACATTATCCGTTTGAGACTTTTGGCAAGCCAAATGAATGAGTCGCTGCGCGGTCACTTGAGTTTTTAGAAAAGACAGCCATGTGCATCTCATATAATATTCTGCCTTCTTGAAAAGAAAGAAATACATCCTGGTAGTCGTTATATTTGCAAACGCAAAGATATGATTCTGACTCGTAAATATGTTTCATCATAAGCACTGTCGTGGTCGTTCTAAGAACAATAACAACAAGCGAGATATATGCTGTCATTGCGTTTTATTTCTTTTTGTGGAGGTGAAAATGCAGTGAAAATGCAACTAAAGGAAGTATCAAATATTTGATTGATAGTCCTGTTACCAACAAACATTTTTTACCAACATCCCATGATTAGTGCATATTATATAATTCCTAAGTGGAAAATCACAAAAGAAACAATCTGATGTAGTCAAGTCTCAATATTTCTAAATTTAATACTACCCCCCACATGCTTTCCAACTCTCAACGGTTTCTGTGATATCTTTCAACACTTATAAATGTAACAAAATCTGCATTTACTTTGTTACCCGTTTACGATGTTGATGCCTTTTGACAACTGATGTACAGTTCCCTTCTTTGAGGCTGATATTGTGTGACTAGATCAGCTGTAGTACAGAAAATGTGTGATGAAACTAATGTCATCGCAATCATTGTAATCCTCTCATTGTTATTTAAGATTAAATCTCTGTAATAAGTTAACTGACTATAAATTTTTCCGCAGCCAACCGCATGCTTAAAGTTAACATATATTTTTTAACATTGATATTTCCATAATAATAGTTTCATAATAAGAAAGGTGGTGTGTCAATTTGAGTGATATTTGTTTGTCCTTTTCCCAAGCTGCCAAATGATGGCATTTTCGTTAGGCGGATTTGTTTTAATTGTTTTGAGTTGCCGGATATAGAAGGAGTATATCAGCGATATTAGCAAGTCTTCTTAAACTGTTGATATTGAAGTCATTAATGCTTCCCGTGAACTTTTGAAACGCAACACTTGAGAAGAATATATTAGTAGGAAAGTAATCCCAGAGGCCTGACGTTACGGAAATGAGTGGACGTAGTTATTATTTCAGGCGTATGGTGTTGGATACAGCAAAGGTGATAAGAGAAGATGGGCTTTTCTGAGTAGAAATGGAATGGGCACAGTGAAACCTAAGGAACAGATACTATTATAGTTGTGGAAGAGAGAAGTGCACAGGTATCTGTGAGTTTGGAGCATATATGTGTGTAATTTTGTACCAATCAAGCGAGTGGTCATTTTCTTTTTGTGGTTCGGAAGATTTGCGCTTACAGCAGCACCACCATCCCAGATTTAAAAGTAATGTTTCAAGGTCTTTATCTGGGTTTTATATCAATGTACGCAATACTATGTATTTTTAAACAAAATACTTAGTTTATTTAATTATAGTAACAACTACTGTTTTAAGTAATGGATAAAGTTTTTAAATCTGTCACGATACATACACAGGTTATATAAGAGAAAAAGAAATAAAGAAATGTACATAGTGATTGCGCATGTCAGTGAGCACTTGTGACGCGTTTATGTTAGTTGAAAAGTACAGGCTAATATTAAAAAAACCTTGTCTGTTCTAAATTTCAGAGAACTTACATTTTCGTCAATTATTCTTACCGTTTAACCAAAATAGAGTTTTAGGCAGTATTACATCAAGGTATATTTTATGCAATACTGTAACCGAAATATATTGATAACATTTTAAACGTAAACATACATATATATAAATATTAATTCATAAAACGTGATAACGGAAATAATTATTAATATTATAAGAAAACGAATTTTGTATAGGAAAATAAAGCATAAATGCCAAAATAATTTATGCCAATATACAAAACAAATATTTTAAGAATAACAAGTTCTGTCAAGAAAGTTCGTTTTATTACTGAGTTTCCGATAAGAATTTATAAACATTGAGTAGATAAAATCAATGAAACAATTTGAGAAATATATGGATTAAAACAATAAAAAGTGTAATAAAGAATAATAGTTATAATTAAGTTTGAGTATTTAATATAACAATATTTATTTCGGTTAAAATTTATCTAATTTCTGATATCCAATATTACAGAAATGATAGCAGTAACATTTTCTTTGATAAAAGAAATATTAGAAGCAGAAACGCGTGATTAACTTTTGGAGAGTATTGGAAGAATAATTATAGAAAATAGTTAGTGTTGATAGGGAACGCGTCAGCAATGATTACTGAATTCTAGAAGCATATACGATATGCATTTTCATGCACTGAACTTCAGATTGTCCATTCTGAAATGGGGAAAAGTTCCTTCTTTGTTTTCTGAGCATTACAGACAATAGCCAAGAGATTTAATTCTAATAAGAGCAGCTTATATATAAGGAGATATGTCTATCTTACGAAACCTCATTATACTTAAGCAGTATTTTATTTTTCTTGAAAAACTTGTTTTTATTAATGGTGTTGAAACAGCTGTAATTTATGAGATGTGTCATTTGTTTGCATAAAATAATAAAATTGAATTGAATATATCATTTATGTATGTATGTATGTATGTTTATATGAAAATGCTACTTTCTTAAAACTGGGTACATTTTAATTTTCTTTTTACCTGTTTGGTTTTTGAAAATGCTTATGAAAAATATGTACTAAAATGGAATATGTAAAGAGAAAATATCTATTAAAAAAATTAATTTAAAATTAAAATTAAGATTAACATTCATAGTTTACTTTCCTTTTTACTGCAAGAACACGTGATAATATCCTTTGGTTCTGGTAACATGAAAAGTTCAACTAACTGTGACTGCAAATTACTACTATCTATATATTACTACTATATATGTATATGTAGGTATGTATGGTGCATGTATCTGATCACCTATATAGACGTATATCATATATAGTGTTCCAACTAAATTTGTATAATCGTACGTGGATTGTGAAGATACATATGCATCTTATACGAAACATTTCAAATTTTCTTTTGGAAAATATTTTGTATAAACGGTTTAAATTTCAAGGGTAAATAAGAAAATTATCTGCAGTTTTGCAGTTTACACAAGAATAACGGATGTACATGTATGTGTTTGTGCATGTGTCTGTTTGTGCATGTGTGTGTTTGTGCGTGTGTGCTGTGTTAATTAGATTCACGCATATTCAGAAGTATGTGTGCCAATTAAGAAATCAATAATGAATAAAAAGCGAACATAGCATCACTATAAATGCAAGTGTAAGTGCTACTGCATTCTAAGACATAACCACAATCACAAAATATGTTTGTGTATGCATGATTGTAAGGAGTAGTATAAATATTCTTTTCTACTCTAGGCACAAGGCCCGAAATTTTGGGGGAGGGGCCCACTCGATTAGATCGACCCCAGTGCGCTAATGTTACTTAATTTATCGACCCCGAAAGGATGAAAGGCAAAGTCGACCTCAGCGGAATTTGAACCCAGAACGTAACGGCAGACGAAATACGGCTACGCATTTCGCCCGGCGTGCTAACGTTTCTGCCAGCTCGCCGCCGTAGGAGCAGTATAATATGAATATGCAATGGAGATGTGTTGCTTGACTGAAAATTTGGAGGAATCTGGAGGTCTGTGGGTGGGTTGACAAATGCAGACACAAGCACTCTTATACACACACACACACGCAGACGCACACACACACGCATATTAAGGGCGTCTTTTAGTTTTTCTCTGTCAAGTCCACTCGCAAGTCTTTGCTCGGCTCGAAGCTATAGTAGAAGAAACTGTACCGAATTGTGGAAATACCTATTTTGGAATTTGAACCGGAAACACGTCTTTTGCAGTCTAACCTATCCCCACACAGTCACGCTTGCTCCTCGGAAAACATTTCTGGTGCAGGAAAAATATTTAAAACGAGTTTTGTTTCAGTAAATTTTCCTCCAAATTTGGCCAACGTCATGCTTGTTCATTATATATGTATATATGTGTTTGTGTGTGTGTGTGTGTGTGGTGTGTGTGTGTGTGTGTGTGTGTGTGTGTACACCAGCATTTTCGCAGAAGAAATTTTGTGTGGGGAGTTTTTATACAACTGGAAGCTTCTACATGGAGTGAGATTCGGCTAAGTGCACCTATATTTTATCTGCAACATTTATCAAGCAATATCCAGGCAGCTAAGGAGAATTTTTGCTATTTGTATTGAAAAGATTATCTTACCTATCGATTTAACAACAGCCGATCATTAGCAGGTTTCTTTCAGGTATGTTTGATAGCTATGGAACTCGACCTGTTAGAATTCGCACCCCACTTTTTATATAGAAAATGTAATCCACTACTAGTTAACATATGCATGAAAAAATGGTCATGAACGAGAATCGAATAATATTTATTACATAAACTATGGGAAAATGTAGGGATAATTAGCATGAAACACTTTTCAGAGCAGGGGCATTGGCCATCCTGATATATTCAAATTCTTCCAAAACGTAATACGTAATACACAGATTAAGTTAATTCGATTTCCATATGAAGAGGTATCCAGGGCCTTAAGAACTACTACTACTACTACTACTACTACTACTACTACTGTTGCTGCTGCTGCTACTGCTGCTGCTGCTGCTGCTGCTGGTAGTACAACCACTACTACTGCTGCTGCTGCCACTACTACTACTACTACTACTACTACTACTACTACTACTACTACTACTACTATACTACTACTACTACTACTACAGTATAAATTATGGAAAGACAAGTTTATCGAGGTTTCGGTGAAAATGACTAGAAACAAAATGCTACCCAATATATAGAGTAGAACTGTATCATTTATGTAACACTCATCTGATTTGCATTAAATAATTAATCGTGCGTTCTGATTTTGTCCTGAGAGCGAAGAAATCAAAAGAGAGATCCTGTGGAGCCTGAACGCAAAATGCAGATGAGCAAAACCAAAACTACAATCTAGTTAGTTCCATGATTTTGTCCATCTTCATAGGATAGGGTGTTAAACGTTTTTCTTACATTATCCCAAAGCTGCCAATAATGTCTTCCTGCACACCTGCAAGAAATTCCAAGGTCGGGTTTCAGCCTATGAGAGAATATCTTCAAATCTCTGACAATAGTTTCCCTTTCCTGCTGTCTGAGGAAATATCATTGGCTAATGAGCTCTTAAATGCCATCCACTCCACAGAATATTACATAATTATGTCCATAATACTATTAAAGTCTTGATCAACGAAGGATGAACTGGACCAGAACAACATTACAGTTGCTCAACTTTATAACACTTTGAAGTGGAAGTAACGTTCAGGAATGGCCGAACTTGAAACCAGAACATAACTGCATAACACAGGTTGTTTAGTTTGTTGTAATACGAATTCTGTGACTTCACCTACTTGTTCAATACCTTTGCTTTATAATAATTTAATAAATTTAAGACAACGACATATTGAAATAAAACTCACCATCCTAAAGATATATAAGCACAACGTAGAGAGGCATCCATTAAAAAATGCCAACAATACACAGAACATCATGCGTATAAAAAATAAATATCGAGAAAAGTAACCATACAATATATGAAATATTTTACATACATATATAAAATATGAGCTTACGCAACATACTCACATACAAACATTTATATTCACATATACACATTCGCACTTCCATATAGGAGCCAAAAAAAAGCGAATCTAATGAATAACAGAGATAATATTCTTTTTACATATTTCATGCACTTGTAAGACTCCGATATTTAATGTAATTTTATCACAACTTAAAAGAATATATTGTTGCAAGGTTATGGAGTCAATAAGATAGATAAATACAGCGACCTATTGACCTGCAAAGATTGACGTCTGAAAATATCACTTGCAAGAAAATCTTGGTTTCTAGTTGGAACTTGTCCAAGAGAAGAAGTAAATCTGATCTTCGAACATTTAATGAGCAAACACTTTCAAAATCTTACCGATCAAAACAGTCGTGATCGTATGCAGCATATCACTCATAGTTGCTTCAACTCAGTCCAAATACAAAAATACGTAAACTGAATATATATGCGATTGTTTGCATGTATTTGTATATATGTATATGGATACAAATATACATGACCATCTGAATCTGAAAAGAGCTAAATGTAAGTTGCTGATGATGTGTGCGTACATATATATTCTTTACTTAGAAATATTGCATTTCTAAATCTCTCAGAGAGACTTATACAGTAACAGCACGATAAGGTGATAGTTCGTTGCCGACTTAATGTGGCAGTCCCAGGAAAGGGAAGAATGCTACTACTATTTAACCCCAGGAAACATCGTTTCCAGTTGGCTATGTGACACACGCGTTCTGTGTCCTTAAGGACTGGCCAGGTTGTCAGCTTCCCGATGGCAAATGCGCCCATTAAGACATTAGAGTCCATATACGGGGGCCCATGGAAATATGAAAGTCTGCTTTCAAAGAAATCAGCTGAAGCCTCAGAAAATGAATAAGAATTAACGAAAAAAGACAAATAAAAAGCTTAAGAAAAGCAGTTGGTCAAAGAATTTCCTAGGGGAATCAATAGAAATCAAAATGTATGATACAGCAGACAGCTAGTCAGTTGTGACGGAGTTAACTAAATTTATATTAATGCATTTGTACATACATACACAAGCGTATGTATATATATATATATGTGTGTGTGTGTGTAAGTATATATATATATAATATATATATACGCATGAGACTGCTGTCTCCTATTCATATTCTTAGGGGACTTTGTTTGAAATTAGGCTGACCCGATCACCTATTAACCGCCATACAGCAAACAATAAAACCAGAAGCAGATTATAATTGACATATATTTGTATGTTTGTATGTATGTATGTATGTATGTATGTATGTATGTGTGCCAGTGTGTATGTGTTTGTGCTTGTGTGTAAGTATGAATGGAAAGAAAATAATTTAACAGAAAGAAGTTCAATTTTTTTCTTTTCAATGCATGGCTGAGCAATGAACATGGAATTAAAAGGCACACGCATGTACACACCCGCTCGCGCATGAATTGACATACATTGTTAAACTTCATTCTTTCTCTGAGGCAGGGTAAACTGGTGTTTTCGAACGTGTAAGTAAATAAGAAACGTTTTGAAATGCAAATTTTGAATTTAGCTATAGTTATGAAATTACAACTCGCAACAGTTAAAAGCATTTCTTTTTCGGCTTTTTTAATTATTGCTTATATCTTCAAATGTTCTTCATAATCTTTCATGATATTTTTCTTTCTTTTGTCTATATATTTTCGTCATTTTTTTATTATTCCAATTCGTTAATTATTGTAAATTACTATAGGTGTAGGGCAAAATAAGTCATTTCTAATTTCTTGTTATTATCTCCCTACCTGTTTGAAACTATTACATTGCAAGTATTATATCACTTGTTCTGTTATATCATTTTGGGGAGTACAAATTGGTCAGCTGAGAAAGTTTTGAAACACTATCAGGTGACAGGTACTTTTCTTTCACGATAATTTTCTTTAACTTCGACACTATTGTAACTGAGGTTGCAAATTAAATATCTGGATAACTTTTGGTGTTTAGCAATAAATATTCTTTTCTCTGCTGGTTTCCATGTCCGTTATTTTCCCACATTAATATCTAATTCAATAATTTTCCATTTTCAAAAAATTATGTCTAAATTGGGGTAAAATGACTAATGACTAACTTCAATAATGGCAGAGTTTCAGATCTGAAACCCCATATGTTGGATTTTCTCTGTTTTGACGGTAATTTTTCCAAATTCCTTTTCACTAGGGACTAATTTTTTCTCACCTCCCTCTCTTCTCCTCTTTACCTCCATCCGGACTGATTTTGGCCAATTTATTTTTTCTTTTTGTAGTACGCACTTAAAAACGATGGGAGAAGCCATTACGGTTTAATAATTTTTTTTTCCACAAAAATTTGTGTAATTTAAAAGAAATCTAGCTCTTGTTGCTTGCATATCCAACGATAATTTTTTCACTCTCACATGTATTGATGTTTTTCAATATTTTTCTCCCTATAAGCACATTTATGCTATTAAAAAAAAATTTACTTCTGATTTTTCCACACATATATGAATATATTTATATATTATTTATATTATTATATGATCGGACGCCACGCATCCTTTTCCAAGTACGTTTTATCTACATACATACATACATACATACATAGAAATACTATATTTTTCGCAGAGAATGCAACACAAATTGACGCACATTTTCCAAGATGGCAACAGTAACATGAAGCGAAGCCTCTCGTGGATTCTTGACCGCAACATCACCTTACATTTCGAACGTTATGCATTTGCAATCCAAGCATAAGAGATTCCTACTAAATACTTAATGAGTAAAAGCGCCAGTGAAGCGATTGTAGTACCAAGATACAACCGGAAATGTGGATTATGTCATATTTCTGTGGAAGACATCACACCTGTAATTGGCAGCTGCACAAAAGTGTCATCAATATTCTACCTCCCAATACAACATGTCGCTGTCACCAAAACGATATACAAAACCATTCCGAAAAAAGATTGTTCTGGAATATTCTCATAAAAATATTTGTCAAGCTTAAGCGTAACAGGCCGGATATTATGGTTTGGGACACACAAGAAAAAGTAAATACCGTCATAGAGATCAGCTGTCCTACTGATGTGAATACCTAATTGAAAATCAAAGAGAAAGTAGATAAATATGGACAACTGTTTCAAGATCTCCACCTCCTATATTCGGATGACAAATCTACTTTTATATCAATAATGATTAGAGTACTTGGCTTTCTAAAGTAAATGCCTAACTATCGATCTGGATAATCTTGACTTTTCAGAGAAAAGAAATCAACCGACTGCACATTACAAATAGGATCTGTAAGCAGAAGAGTAAAACTATGCAAGACTTTTCTCAGGCTTAAAATGTGACATTGTTTTCGTTATTACATTACAAATATGGAGCATTGTATCTTTGTTAGAAACAAGCTCCTTCTTCAGAGGAAGAATTTAATGATTAAATACACACACACATACACACATGCACACACACACACACACACACACACACACACACACACACACACACACACACACACACACACACACACATATATATATATATATATATAAAGTTAATCCAAACAAGAAAACACAAAGAGGAAACACAACAACGCGAGGACGTGGAACAAATATAGTATTAATGGACGCTCAGGAAGGAAGAGAAGAAGGAGGGCTTTACGTTTCGAGCGGAGCTCTTCGTCAGAAACATAGGAAAAGGAAAAATCCAGAGAAGGGAAGACGGGGGGAAAAAATCGCCAAGGGTACACACACACATGTATATATATATATATATACATACATATGCATATGAATATATATATATATATATATATTATATATATATATATATTATATATATATATATATATATATATATATATATATATATATTATATATATAATATATATATATATATATATAATAGTAATGCGTTTCAAAAAGAAAATAGATACAAACGTGGAAGAGATATGGGGAAAGTAAGAGAAAAATAGCTTTTTTTTATGAAAAGTAACGATAAATATATACAATTAGATGAACTGAGGTAGAATTAAGAGAAATAAACGTTACTATTATGAATTGTTAAAGGGATTCAAAATCATAGCGGTTTCGTCACGCGCATATCTATATAACTTTTAACTTAGGGGAAATATTTTCGAACTTGCATATGAAAGTTCCAATTTTATCATGCCGGTTACAGCCTATTGCTACCAATTAGCAATAAGCTTTTATAGGGTTGTACCGAGCTGTGATGATATAATGTACAATAAATATAACAACAACAACAACAATAATAATAATAACAATCCCGTAGACGGAAATGGTGTTCATCTTAGGGGGGATATCAACAATGTATGGTCAATAAAGAGAAAGGGGATTGTTTCATCTCATAGAGCAGAGACTATGTGATCAAGCTACAGCAATAAGAAAAATCGTTGGTTCACAGAAGTAGAGCTCGAAGCTATCAAAAGACGGGTATTGGAAAACAGCAGATGAGGAAACGATCAAAAAACAGTTCCTACTGATAAAGGTAATCTCACAGCCGAAAACACAAGAAAATATAGCTGGCTCGATAGGAGACATAATGATGGTTTGGAAGACAACAAGAAACCTAATGGTGACATGACAGATAGGTAAAAGGCAATCTACGACAGAATAAAGACAAGGCCACGATAGAAAGATAGCGGCATTATTTGTAACCTTAAATCATGGCAAAAAGCTAGAAGACCAGAAGATTTGTGGACAGAAATATGCGCGTTTCCATAAACTACATATTTCTTGCGATCATAGTTCTATTCATCTGATGGTTACATTACACTCTTTAGTGTCCATGGACATCAGGTGGATCATATTCATGTTCATTTCCTCAGGTGATATGACTTTAACATTGGAAGCAGTATATGTATAAGTGAAGGTTTTTTTTATCAGTTTTGACCAATGAGATAGGGCCCACATACTCCAATCAACGTTTTCATTGGTCAAGATTGATAGACAACCTTCAGTTATACATTCGCTACTTCCACCGTTAATTCGATATCACCTGAAGATAAGAACACATGAATATGATCCACTGATATGGATGATTCGGGTTGTACTGTAATCATCACAGGACTATGATCACAAGAAACCCAAGAAACGCGCGTAGCGAAGCATTAAAATATCTATAAATTGCACCCCACGATTATTATTATTATTTTGATTACTATGTACATGAACTTTTTACATGTTACGCAAGATACGCAACGTGCAGACAAATACCTGTGTGGAGATTTGCCGAAATGTTTCGAGAAAGAATCTTGTCACCCAGAATATGTTTTCAAAATGAAATCTATTTCTATTTTAATTCATTGCTTCTATAATTGGCAAACATTAAAATAGTAACACGTAAAATACTATCATTTATATTTTCTCCAACAAATGTAGACTTACTATTTTGTTGAACTAAAACACTCTCAGGAAATCACCGACTTTTGGCTAAGGAAATATTTTCATTGTCATGTGTCCATACAAGTGAAAATGAAGCAACGCTTTCTTTAAAAAAATACCGGATCGTAAATTTTAAACAGACATCCGATTTACTTACGTATACTTTTCTAGGCTTTCGTTTGGGAAAGAAAGAAGAAATCTGCTTCCCTGTTTCTCTTTCTTTCTATTTTTCTCTCTCTTCCTCTCTCACTCATATATGTGTGTCTGTGCGTGCGTATGTGTGTCTGTGCGTGCGTATGTGTGTCTGTGCGTGCGTATGTGTGTGTTTGGATTATATATATATATATATATATATATATACTAGCAGTATCGCCCGGCGTTGCTCGGGTTTGTAAGGGAAATAACTATATAAGCATTTTTAGAGAGTTACTTCCTTTATAGATGCCAATTCTGGCTTTCTTAGCCATTTCTGTTTTGGTGTCTTCAAGCCATGAAATCGTTGTTCTAAAAGAACGCTGGTCTCCTTGACAACGCATTACGACGTTGATTTCCTTAAACTCCCTTCCCCACAGCTTCACGAGGGAGGGAAGAAGGAGAAGAAGCAAACACAGGTGCAGGTGTTTGAGCGTGGACGCCAACTCCGCCGCCATCGACACACGAAAAATTATGCATTAAAATGGAATAAAAAATGATAAATTATTTTTAAAATCGTAGACTCATCGTAGACGCGCGCTAATAGCCAGACGGGCTCGATATTAATCATGACTATAAGATACCCGAATTTGGTTAAACTGCACCGCAAAATGTGGGAGGAGTTAGGAATCTAAATCGTAGGAGACAGACACTCACACAACTACAGTTTTATATATATATATATATATATATATCAATATATGTAGTGGGATTTGGTGTTGCAAGATTCTTTATGTGAGTTGGTTTGTTGAAGCATATTCTGTTGTATCTGGAGAGAGTCATTCTCCTTGACTATCTTATAATTTAACACACTCACCGGTAAAGTTTCCACTCATTTATTTATTTTTATTCCTAAAGTATTCGTTGCGTGTTGCAAACCTTTTCAATAGTTGTTGACTGTTCGTTATCCGAGTTGCGTCCATTTTGTTTGTGTGCAAGTGTGTGTGTCACATGCGCATGAATAGTGTATGTATGTATGTATGTATGTATGTATGTATGTATGTATGTATGTATGTATGTATGTATGTATGTATGTATGTATGTATGTGTGTATGTATGCATCTATATGTGTGTGTATGTATATGTATGTGTTTACATTTGTATGTATGTATTCTGCGTATTCATGTGTTAGTTTGTTTGTGTTTGTGTTTGTCTGTGTATTTGCATGTGTGTGCGTATGTGTGTACCTCTGTCTCCTTGTGTGTGTTTTTATGGTCATGTATTTCAGTCTTCATTGTGTGTGTATGTGTGCTTGTCTGTTCATATTAACTTTGTACCTGTCCGTCTGTATATCTATCTGTTTGCTTTCATATGCATTTGCCTACATACGTGCCATCTCTATGAAGGTTGTCCGTAAAGGTGGCAGGGTCCTTGCTCCACTGGTTTTGGGCTTGGAGTGTTCCTTCTCCTAGGCTGCCTGCCATCCAAGGCTAACGAGCCATTGGACACTGGCAGGTTGTCATCACTATGTCTAGGGGATCCTATCTATCCTAGTCTTTAAATCAGTGTCCCTTCTCCTAGACAGAATTTCAATCAAGGCTCACGAGTTCAGTCTACCGGTTTTCGGAATGGCCATTGACATTTTAGTTTTCTTTGCCCTTTGCCGCGTTTACTCACATAGGGTGTCGAAAACGACCCTTCTCACTAAGTAAGCTTAGTGGTGTTGCCAGTTTAGTCACCGACAACTCGACAGTATCACAGCCCCACTTGTTAATCATTCTGGGTAAATCTTGTTCACTATTATAATTTCAGTATTACTACTATAATCACTATCTTATTATTTCCGGGTTTACTACTACTATAACTATATAAATAAGACGGCGGATAGTACTAGGCAGAGAGGCAATGGTCAGCATGGGCAGGGTCTGGAAGAGTAGAGACATCAGACTCGCTACCAAATGCAGATTGGTGAATGCAATTGACTTCCCAATAGCAACATATGGATGCGAGACCTGGACACTAAAGAAAGCTGACCAGAAGAGAATTAATGCATTCGAGCTTTGGTGTTGGAGAAGACTTTTACGGATTCCATGGACAGCGAGGCTCACCAATGGAGAAGTTCTTAAGCAGATCAAGCCGAAAATGTCGCTAGAAGCTAGGATCACCAAGCATAGATTGGCATATTTTGGTCATATTATGCGGAGAAAATCCCTAGAGAAGGACATCATGCTCGAAATGGTCAGTGGCAAGTGAGGGAGAGGCCCACGAAGAACCCGTTGGCTTGACACCATCAGGAGTGATACCGGAATGGACATAGCTAATCTGAAAGAAGTGACCCAGGATAGAACTGACTGGAGGACACTGATCCATCGAGTAACCGAGAGTCGACTTCGGCTGAGCGGATAGACAGATTGATAACTATATTATTACTATAAGGCCGAGGGGTCCTAATATTGTCAATCCCGATTTCTTTAGACAACAATTGAAGGCATATGTACGACTGTTGTTATAGCTGCTGATGCTGAGGCTTTAAACAGAGGAGCGGGCTTGTGACTACTAGTACAGTCTGTTTCATTTGACTGCTAGTTGATATGGCAGTCAGTGGATTAAGGGCGGATGAGAAGGAATTTTTGAGAGTCGGCAAGTTGTGATTACCATAGCTAAGATATCGAAGTTTAGATACATTTCACAGGTTCAAGAACCTATAGTATTCTATCTGTAAATACCCCATCGTATTTACGATGAAAGAATTTATCTTTGGCATATCACATTTTACTTAAAACATAGAAATCTCTAAACATCTCAAAGTTTTAGCAAACATAGTAACTACTAGAAAAGGCTTACACATATTTTTGGGGAGATGCTAATTGATGATGTCATCGTGTGGATGTACAATATTTACTGTCGTAATATAAAGTGAAGGCGCCTGAACTTTTATTAGAATACAATAGGCATCGTATTAGAAGTAGTGTATGTCGAGGGCATGAAACGCCATTCCCAAGGCCTACTATGCTTCCCGGCTTGTGTCTCAGTGCGAAGCTATGTTATTAGCTGGACCCCTTGTTTCTAATGATCCGATGCCGCTAATTCCGAAGCTGCTCTGCTGAAAGATGTTTAATTCCACACTGTTTCATTTACATGAAATGAGAACATGTCACTAAATAAACAAATACAAAATTCCGTTAATTCCCTTGAAATCTTCTTCACAGTTGTAGGTTTTGATTGATCCAGCAAGGTATCGGAATTGATTCTCCTTTACAAGCGACAATTTTGGAGTTGTCAGCGATGATCCATCTCGGATAAATTTGTAGTGATGGTTGTAACCAGTGGCAACTGAAAGCAGTACAAATAATATTTATGTATGTTCATATATATACATGAATATACGTACGTATGTTTATATACAGTTCTATATTAAAGGGATGAAGAATTATGTAGATTATTTACATTATTTACATTTGACAGACATTTGTCCTCATCCTGTTAGTTGTTCGGACAAGGTTTCGGCTGATATACCCTCCAGCCTTCATCAGGTGTTTTGGGGAAATTTCGAACCTGGCTTCTCATTCCTAAGGTATTTTTCGATCTTTTTCTTCTTCTTCTCATCATCATCATTATCATCATCACTATTATTATTATTATTATTATTATTATTATTATTATTATTATTATTATTATATTATTATTATTGTTGTTGTTGTTATTATTATTATTATTATTATTATTATTATTATTATTATTATTATTATTATTATTATTATTATTATTATTATTATTATTATTGTTGTTGTTGTTATTATTATTATTATTCAGGTCACTTCCTGGGATCGAACTCGGAACATTAACCACTACGCCATATGCCCATGCTCATCTCATCCAAAGTTGATTACTTCCATTACGCCCTGCATATTGTAATAAACTAAATCTACCAACATTACGAAGGACCTTAGAACCTCAAAAACAGCTGTTGGACTTATAACACCATTCTACCTCCTCTTTAATTTTCTCTGTCCTTTGTACTCTGTGTAAGTTGGATCCATTAATATATATATAAATTTATTCTACATTGTCTGAAAGTCTCCACATTTTGTTTTCTCTCGTTTTCCATCCATATATAAACATTTTGTATTTCATAGCTAAGCTGGTATATCTAATATATTTAATATGTTTAATTGTCCATACCTGCTCAACTTGATCCCTCTTATAGCCACTTTTACCCCACAGATTTGATCCCTTGTAAAGACACCGAAGTCCAATTTTGAATCATTTGAGCCCTATAAGTGTCTTCTATATTGAGAATATCTAGATCCCATCCGTTTATTTCATATATATATAGGCGCAGGAATGGCAGTGTGGTAAGTAGCTTGCTAACCAGCCACTTGGTTCCGGGTTCAGTCCCATTGCGTGGCATCTTGGGCAAGTGTCTTCTGCTATAGCCCCGGCCGACCAATGCCTTGTGAGTGGATTGGGTAGACGGAAACTGAAAGAAGCCTGTCGTATATTTGTATATATATATAAGTGTGTGTATATGTTTGTGTGTCTGTGTTTGTCCCCCTAGCATTGCTTGACAACCGATGCTGGTGTGTTTACGTCCCCGTTACTTAGCGGTTCGGCAAAAGAGACCGATAGAATAAGTACTGGGCTTACAAAGAATAAGTCCCGGGGTCGAGTTCCTCGACTAAAGGCGGTACTCCAGCATGGCCGCAGTCAAATGACTGAAACAAGTAAAAGAGTAAAGAGAGAGAGAAAAAGAGTATATATATATATATATATATATATATATATATATTATATATATATATATATATATATAATATATATATATGTATATATACATATGCTGGACACCGCTAAAATCTACAATTTTGGGGTTTTTCTCTGTTTATTTTATCTTATTCCTTTCTATTGAAGTGAGTAGGCACGAAACGTAAAATAATTTTTTTCTTTTGTCCTTAGCGTCAAACTAATATACTTGTTTGTTGTTCATTCACTTGTCTTCGACATTTGTTTTTCTATGTATTTCAGCTATATATGTATCTGATTACTTTCTCTTAGAGATAACAAGCTATGGTTTTAACGAACCAAATTTCTAAAGGATACGATAACGACAAATAACATTCTATCAAATACAGATGTACGAAGAGAAAGAAACATACAAGATCAGTTCTCCTAACTAACTGACTGAAATTGGCACACAGCTGACACGTGTAAACTAGTTGGTATGTGTGAACCTTGTACCTGTGTGCGTGTGAACTTTGCAGAGTGATACGTGTGAACGTTACGCGTGAACCAGTAAGATGTCTGTATTTCACACTAAATCCACTCTGCACAATATGTTAATATCCTCTCAAACAGCATAATCTTCACAACAACAAAACAATACACTAGTTTCTATATAATTAGGGAAAATTCTCTCAGTTCCGTAGAAAATTCCACTGAATAGAAGAATTATTTTTACAAGGAGAATAATGAAGGATCAATTATACTACTGAAAGACAAAGTAATTAAATTTATACCCAACTTCCCCTGTGATGAACTACTAAAATTCGAATCCAAATCATAAACTAGTCGAAAGCCATAGGAAATTATCTAGGAACTAAAAATGAAAAAAAAACCCCTACAATTAGAGAAGCTGATGAGCGGAATGTCGTAGTCATTATAGACATTGAATTCTATCGAAAGACTATATTATTTTCAGTACAAAACGTTGCATACCCACCCACCTACCTACCTACCTACCTACCTACCTACCTACCTACCTACCTACCTACCTACTTACATACATACATACATACATATATATATACATATATATATATGTATATATATATATATGGATGTACATGTATATATATGTATACATACAAACACACACGCATTTATATATACATCAATATATATATATATCAATATACATATATATATGTATATATATATATATATATATAAAATCTTGCACAACATATATATAAACGTATATATATATATATATACATATATATATATCAAATCTTCTCAAAATTTAGAAACAAAAATAGCATGGCCACAGTCAAATTAATGCAACAAGTAAAAGAGTAAAAGAGAAAATACGTGTTAGTTGTTATCTGTTTGCGTATCCGCAGTTGATATGTATAAACAAACATCGGTAATAAATCAAACTGCATGAATTCAATAGATAGAAAAGAATTAATAAGGAAACAGTGTGGGGAAAAATCAACTGTAAGCAGCAGCAATAAATGTATTTTTCAAAGAAAACGTCAATGAAAAAAAAAGAATTATTTTCGAAATCGAATGAGGGCGAAAAAATCCCAATAAATAAGACAAACAATGGAAATGAGTAATTGCAAAAAGTTAAAAATTACAATATATTTTAAAATTTTTAAACAGAGAAATCTTCTCAAAATTTAAAAGAAACAAAAATGTAAATATATATATCATATGAACATATAAAATATTCAAACGTCGAGCGATAGAGCAATAGCAACAGTTATGGTTAAGGGAGTAAAATAATTACCGCTACACTAATTTGTACAATTGATGAATAAATGTCTTAAAAAGTGGCAAATGTTTACTGTAGAAATAGTCAATATTTTTTCATGAATTGGTATAAATTAGCTGATAAAATATATTAGATTCAAAGTTCTTATTTGTTCTTGCAAAAACGATGGACTAAAGAAAAAAATCTATAAACTGGCGTCTTTTAAATTATATGTTTATTTATAAATCACACACATATAGAAAAACGCACACCCGTGTAGAAACAATTCACACACGTTATTTACGCGTAAATGCACAAAGAACATGATAGAAAAGTTTACATAACATGTACAGTAAGAGACAATGAGGATGATCATGCGGTAGATTGGCTTACTAGTAATACCTGCAATATATGTCTTCGATTCCCAGACCGGGCCTTGTGTGTGTTTATTGAGCGAAAACACCTAAAGCTCCATGAGGCTCCGGCAGGGGGTGGTGGCGACCCCTGTTGTACTCTTTCGCCTCAACTTTCTCTCACTCCACTCTTACTTCCTGTTTCTGTTGTACCTGTATTTCAAGGGGCCGGCCTTGTCACTCTCTGTGTCACGCTGAATATCCCTGAGAACTACGTTAAGGGTACACGTGTCTGTGGTGTGCTCAGCCACTTACACGTTAATTTCACGAGCAGGTTGTTCCAATGATTCGGATCAACAGGAACCCTCATCGTCGTAACCGACGGAGTGCTTCCACCCATCATATGCCTCAAACCACAAGCTACTGGGAAGTTAGAATGCATTATATAATGTAGCCTGAGATGTAGTATGTTCTAGGTCGGAACATCTTTCACTAAAGAATCAGATCGTACATGAATGATAATCAAGGGACTCAGAAGTAATGCATTTTCTGCGAGCACAGAATAACATTGGTATTCAACCGATATTTGTGAGATTCATCTGTCCGGTCGCCCTATTCTGACTGCCCAGTTTCGATTGTAACAAAACACAAGAACAACGGAGAGCGCATACAATGAAACAAAATCACTTAAACCGAAATACTAACTGCATACAGAGAACATCAACATAGGTGAACATCACGTGTGCAAAAACAGTTGTAACGCCTCCATTTACTGGATTTTGATTAATAAGAAATTAGTTCTGACTGGCTAATGGAGATCACAGCCAGAAAATAAATTAGCACGTTTATTTATGGATAGAATGCTTTTCTTCATATATTCCTCCATGAAGAAAGACGAATAGATAATGACAATTCCAAAGATGGCCACGATTAACTGCTATTCCTCATACCTCATAGTCTGGATTAGTATTAAAACAATGACGACCAAATATTAAAAACAAATGTTTGATGTACGATAATATCAAACTGAAAGAAGTATTTACCTCACACTCAGCTCAGATAAATAGATACTCACACTCATATCACCAACATGAAGTAACACATTAGGACCAAATATTGGATAGGCTTAAATTCCGAGAAACATCAAACCAAGAACATAAAAATTAGGTTAAATCTGAAGCAAGACAATTATCATGAACACACTGCACAATCATTATATTAATTTCGTCAGTGAAACTATGCTATATTTAAAAACGCCCACCAGTATACAATAACACTGTTAATGCTCTTGCAACAACTATACTGAGCTACCAAACGATACCTACTATCATCCCTACTATATCACTGTCACCACAGAAGAACGATGTTAACATCATAACATCATAACATCATAACAAAGGGCACTATTTCAAGCATTACTATCACCAATATCACAGTGACTACTAGTATTGATATATCCAGATACGCTATTATAAGTATTCCGTCGATTGATTTCCTTAATAGAACTATTCATATAATCAAAAGTACCATAAAATATATTGGAAAGGCAGGGAAATAGCATTGTAGATCATTATCCTAGCTTGTGATTTTGGTTCTATCTGTGATGTTGACTATATCGTCAACCATATGCGGTAATTAGTAAGCATATACTAATTGCAAGCCAATAAACTCTATTACACCGCTGTACCCATTGCAAGAAACTGCTATCTATCATAAAACTGCCAGCATATTCACCAACGGCTAGTAATATGTTACAGCAACTAGGCACACTGGGCATCTTTATCGAAATCTACTCTGTTGCATGCATTCATGTCGGGCTTCCGTTTTGTGGCTGCGTCATTCTCTCCTTTCTAACAAGCTAGGAGGTGACTGGGCGGATCACGGGAATTGTCTCTCTCATAACTAAAAGATAAAATGAACACCAGCCCAGTAAAATGAAACCGAAAAGCTAAGGTAAACGTAGGCTTCGATTAAAACATGGTGAGGTTTCTTATGCCTTAGAAACTTCCGCCATCGGTAAAATAAGTACTAATCAAGTAGTAAATGGTTCAAATCCATCCTCCAAAGAAATTTGGAACATGCCTAATGAAATCACTTCCAACACAACCCCTAACTAGTACAGAACAAGCCGTAATACCACCAACACTTCCCTATATTGCTACGTCTCAATCTATAAAACAGCGCCATTAAACTCAATTCATTAGAACAAGAAACAATATTTCAATATATCAGTCCTCATTAACCGCTTTAAACAGTGTATTATCGATAATGAGGAAGCCACACAATCAATCAACTTACAATAGCAGGTGTAGTACTACTACTACTACAACTAACGATAACAGCAATAACAATAACAACATCAACCACAACAATAACAATAACAATATTGATAATTCACTTAAAACTAATTGACGTTGTCATATCTTTATTGTTATTGCGGTTTTTATATAATTTTTGCTCTATTTTTATGCTTTTTTGTTGTTTTCGTTCTTCGTATGAATACTTCCTGGCTTAGTTGATATCAATGCAATTGTTGCAATTTAGTTCGTTTCATACAATTTTGTTTTTATGTTGGTTGTATTTGTTGTAAGTGGTGTGTATATGTGTGTATGTATTTCTAGTTGTGCAAAGTCATATCTTTTCTGTATACGTTATTTTGCGTTCCTTTATTTAAACTTAAATTCCTTACATTTTGAGTTGGTGATTACTAGCTCATTGCTGCAATACACAGTGTCTTTAATTCTATTTATGTAAGCTTGTATATATGTATGTATGCTTATAGATTTATGTATACGTGTGTGTGTGTGTTTGTGTGTGTGTGTGTGTGTGTGTGTGCGTGCATATGAGTGTGCGCTCGTGTTTGTGCGATACATATACATGTATGTATGTAGTCATATATACATGTGTGTGTATATATGCATGTACGTGTGTATATATGTGTGTATGTGTGTGTGTGTGCATTATATTGTCATGTGGTGACATTTCGAATCACATCAAATTATCATCTCACAAAATTCATAAAAATGTTCAATATATCTCTAAAACTGCTTAAATACATACATACATACATATATATATATATATATATACATATACATCATGTTAATAAGACAGAAAAGGCGTGTAAACACAGATAAAGTCTACTAATGATCATTTATTGGGAAAGGAGCTGTATTTGATGAATCCATTTGATACATTAGTGACATAAAATACGAGTTTGCATGTGATCGCTACAAAGAATAATTTTAATACATGACAGAATATGTGTCTACTCTGGCTAACATTAGATGCCACAATAAAGGTTAAAGATTTCTTAACATAAAAGTAGTTGATGACGGTTGTGTCACACATAACTCAACAGAATAATAAATGCAAGAGAAAAAGACAAAATAATTCATACAAAAATGAACGACCAAATCGTAAATTTTATAAGTAGAGTAGTCATGCTCTGTCCCTAGGACCCACGCTCATTGTATTGCATGCAAATAAAATAAAATGAAGTGTAGTAAAATTGCATACAATTATTGTATATACCGAAAATTTATTCTTATTGTTAGAAAGGAATATTCCGACAAATTGATGAGATATAAGAATATCAATAAAACTCCATGTAATGTTAAAACACTTTTTGAAGACGTGCAATGTAAAAACACGTTTTGAAGACAGAAGATAGAGATACTTCACTTTCATAGATTAAAACTGGATACATTTCTATTTAAATGGCAGACGTGAAATTCCTGCATATAGCGACATTGATATTCCCATCTACTCATTATTTACCGAATAAAGAATTTCAACATTTAAAATACATAGCAAAAATGAATACTTAAATTAACCAAAACACAGAGAAAAAACAAGGATTAAAGCAATGCAACACGGTCATAAGACATGAAAACCCCTATCGGAATGGTACAGCGCGCACAGGAATTGTATTATCCGATAAAAAAAAGTACCAGTATAATAGATTAAAATAGTAAAAAAATATACTCTTAAAATAAGGTACTACAAACATGTAAACCTGCAAGGCATATATATATTTTCAAGTAAAAAGTCTAAAAAAATAGCTGAAGCAGTCACAGAGACTGATTATTGGTGAATGTCTCCAGGCATTCCTCAAGCATGTTGAGAGGAAGATTATCAAAAGGTATTTTGGGTATTTTTTCTTGTCAGTGCAACTACTGAAAGCTTTTTTCTCTGCCATGACATTCATCTGCAGTTCTTCATAATTAGTTTGTAACAGTAAGCTGGCTTTTTTAATGTGAATTCCCAGTAGTTTGGGATCTTAGACTTACCAGGTGACTTCCTTCTTGACGTTTTTAATGCAAGCCTCATATCTTCTACATTGAGATCTTCTTGTGTTTGCTCTTCCCGATTACGAAGTAGAGAATTACTGGAATGAGGTAACAAGCAGTGTGGCCAATATCCTCCAGAAATGGGCAAAAGAACGCTTTCCTTCGAAGGTTAACCAAAATTGGCTTCCGTTATTTTACAGCATGACTGTCTCTGTTCACATCAGACCGAACTGGAGCACCCAATCTTCTGTTTCTGCATTAGGGTTAGGCATTCTATTTGTTGCTACCACTTACTGAGTGGAAGATTGAATATGTGGTGGTAGTTATTGCGCAGAAACGCGTTCGGACTGCGATATCTCCAGGGTACCCTTGACAGTGAACATCTGTAGTCTTTTTGACTGTGCTGCAGTCCTAGATCAAGTGTACATCGAAGCAAGACATCTAACACTGAAAATGACGTCAGGCGTTCTTAGCATTCAGCCACTTCGGCACTATTGTCAGTGGAAGCCCACTTAGACATACTGTAGGTGTGTATTATTATTATTATTATTATTATTATTATTATTATTATTATTATTATTATTATTATTATTATTATTATTATTATTATTAATATTCAGTAGTTTTATTTTTATAGCGTGCTTTCACTTCAGCTCTGTGTGCCTTGGGTATGTGCTGTGATTTGTTGTGATGCTCTGATGGTTATTCTATGGAAAGTGTTCTGCGTAGGATGTGTGCAGTGCCTAGTAGTGCAATTTTCTGTATGTTATATGTGTTTGTAAGTCCTGGTGTTTTTGTTATGTATTTGTCTGAATATTTTTTTATCATGCCTAATGCACCTACTATGATAGGAATTGTTTCTGTTTTCAGATTCCAGATTCTAGTTACCTCTATTTCCAGGTCTTTGTATTTTGAGAGTTTCTCCATTTCTTTTAGAGACACGTTGTCATCAGCCGGTATTGATACATCAATTAGAAAGCATTTTTTTTCTTCATGATCTCTGACAATTATATCTGGTCTGTTGGCCTTAATTTCTCTATCTGTGCGTATCGGCATATCCCAGAGTATGGTTGCTTTCTCGTTTTCTGTGACCTTTTCTGGTGTGTGCCTATACCATCTTTTTTCTGTTGTTATTCCATAATGTTGGCATAGCTTCCAATGTATGTAGGTTCCAACTCTGTCATATCTGTGAATATATTCCTTCTTAGCCAGGACTGGGCAGCTAGAGATAATATGATTTATTGTTTCTTGTCCATCTCCACATATTCTGCAGTTACTTGTAATATTTACATGTTTTTGGTAATTTCTGGTGGGGAGGCTTTGGTCTTGTGCTGCAATTAAAAATCCCTCTGTTTCTGCTTTGAGTCCTGAGCTTCTCAACCATTGCTGGGATTTTTCTTTGTCTATTTGTTTTGCGTTTAGTTTAGTGCAGTATTTACCATGAAGGGGCTTTTCTTGCCATCGTTTTATCATGGTTCGTTGCTGTTCTATTTTTAGTTTGGATTTCATTTGTTCTATAGCTTTTGTTGTTTCTTCATCTTCTTCTTCTTCTTCATGTTTATTAGGTGGTATGATTTCTTGTTTGTATTTGTCAGCTTCCTTAAATACTGAGAACAGTTTTTTGTTTTGCTCGTGTTTTGCCGCAGTTTTCCTTCCTTCTGAAGTAGGTATTTTTGCAGTCCTATGGTGGTTATTTTATAGTAGTTTTCCAGCTGTATAAGGCCTCTACCACCTTCTATACGTTGTATATATAGTCTTTCTATGTCAGATTTTGGGTGATGCATCCTAGATCCTGTCATTATTTTTCTTGTTTTCCTATCTATTTTGATCAGTTCATTTCGTGTCCAGTTAAGGATATTGTAGCTGTAACTTATAACTGGGACAGCTAAAGTGTTGATACCTATTATCTTGTTTTTAGCATTGAGCTCTGTGTTTAGTATTGATCTAACTCGTCTATAATATTCTTTTTTTATTTTCTCCTTCATTTGTGTGTGTTGTGTCTTATCCAGTTCATGGATTCCTAAGTATTTGTAAGTTTGGCTTTGGTCTAATTCTTTTATTTCATTGGTTTTATCTAGTGTGATGTTGTTACTCTTAACTAGTTTTCCTCTTTTCATGGTTACTTTGGCGCATTTTTCTAATCCAAATTTCATATCTATTTCTTTGGTAAATCCATGAACTGTCTTTAATAGTGTTTCCAGCTGTTTGTCATTTGCAGCGTATAGTTTTAGGTCATCCATATATAAAAGGTGGCTGATCGTTTTGCCGTAACATTTATATCCGCATCCAGTTCTATTTAGCATATCAGATAGAGGTGACAGTGCCAAGCAGAAAAGGAGTGGAGAGAGCGTGTCTCCCTGGAATATTCCTCTTCTAATGGGGATGTCTTTGGTTTTCATGAGTCCCTCTTTTGTTTGGAGGTGTAGGACTGTTTGCCATTTATTCATAGAGTGCTCTATGAATTTTATAATCGTTGGTGCTACTTTGTTAATGGCTAGTGTTTCGAGGATCCATGTGTGGGGGATGCTATCAAACGCCTTTTTGTAGTCAATCCAGGCCATACTGAGGCCTTTCTTCTTTCTGTGGCTGTCTTCAGTTATGGCTTTATTAATCATTAGTTGATCTTTACAGCCATATGAGCCTTTGCGGCATCCTTTCTGCTCTTCTGGGAACAGTTTGTTTTCGTCCAGGTGCTTGTTCAGCCTTTGTGATATCACTGCAGTAAATGCCTTGAACATAGTAGGGAGGCAGGTTATTGGTCTGTAGTTTTCTGGTTTTTCTGTTTCATTTGATTTGGGAATTAAGATGGTTTTCCCCTTTGTAAGCCATTCAGGCATTGTCTCTGGCTCTGCTAGTACGTTGTTAAAGTTTTCAGCCAGCTTTTTGTGCATTCCTGTTAGATATTTCAACCAGAAGTTGGGGATCTTGTCATGCCCAGGTGCCTTCCAGTTGCTTAGTCTTTGCAGTGCCTGGGTGACCTCTTCAGTTGTTATGGGGGTCCAAAGTTGTTCAGATGCCGAGTTATTTTGATACTCCTTTTTTTTAGTGGTTCGTTTGCCGACCATATTTCTCTCCAGAATTCTTCCACTTCTTCTGCCGTTGGTGCTGCAGTGACTTCTATTTTTTTTTTTTTTTGCCCAGTTCTTGGTAGAACTTTTTGGGGTTGGAGTTGAACTTTTTTTTTTCTTCAAAGAAGCGTTGGCGTTTCTTGTACCGGCGGATCCTTTGTGCTTTGGCAAGGATATCTTGCTTCAACTTTTCTTTTATTTCAGGCAAATCTTTCTCTGTGATGTTATATTTGCGGAGTAATTTTGTTCTCTTTTTGTTGCTCAGTAGCGTTGATTGTTTGCTGATTTCATTAAGAATCGACAGGTCTTTTCTAATTTTTTTTTATTTTGCTTTGGATGTTATTTATCCACAGAGTTTGTTTGGGTGGTGGTACTCCTGTTTGGGCGGGTTTGGGTGAGTATCCAGCTTCTTTTGTGGCTGCAGTGGCTGCTGCGTATATTAGGTTATTTAGCTCAGTGATATCACTTTTTTTTTATTCAGTGGCTATCAGTTCAGTGACGGCTAGGTTTATGCTGTTTATAATAGGTGTTGTTATTTCGTTTATTTTGATTCTTGGGAGGTATGGTCGGTGGTCCATTTTGAGCTCTGTGGTTTTCAGTTCTTTGATTATTTTATTTTTTATATTATCATAATCATTAGGCTCCCCTTCGTTGTTTACATCGTGTTTGTTCGGAATGTTGCGTTGTCTTCGTGTTTTACAGTTTCAGTGTTTATATTATTGGGCATTGTTGTGTGGCTTCTATCTACATTTTCCTGGTGTATGTTTTCTTTTAGGTGTTCTATTTCTATTTCTGATATTTTTTTTGTGTTGAGAATGTATCTTCGTACGTTAGCTAATTTATTAGGGTTCATTGCTGTATCCAAGTCTATATCTCTATTATTTTCCTTCCATATTTTATATGTATGTGTTGTTGTATTTTCATTTTTTGGGTAGAGTATTGCTGTGAAGTATGTGTGTAAGATAGAAATGTATTCCTCACGTTTCCATTTACGTCTTTTGGGTTTTATTTGCGGGACATGAGGTACAACGTCCGGCCCATTATTTTGACGGTCGTCATTTTAGTAAGGTACCGGTCCGTTTATTTCTGTTGTCACATTATTTCGCACGTGTAGTTTTTCGTACATTTTTTGTTGTAAGTTTAATGTACGTACCGCTCGATTGTTATTCTTGAGTTGAATAGTATCGGTGGCATTTAATTTCTTCGTAGTTCCTTTGTACATGGTGTTTGGGGTCGGGGATGATCTTGATGTTCCACGCATGTTTACATGTGTTGCGTTGGAGATGATATCGAGTCAAAATACATCATTTCGTTTCGAAAATAGTAATAAATTTCAATTAGTATTACTTACTCGGATACAGTCCAATTCTTTGTTAGTAAAACTTTGGCTCCATAGGATGTCCTTGTTTTCGATGTTTGTGGATAGATTTCGGAGCTCTGAATTTTCCTTCTTACATCTTAAAAGTCCCCGGTCTTCTCTTATTATTATTATTATTATTATTATTATTATCATTATTATTATTATTATTATTATTATTATTATTATTATTATTATTATTATTATTATTATTATTGTTGTTGTTGTTGTTGTTTATTGTTGTTGTTGTTGTTGTTGTTGTTGCTGTTGTTATTATTATTATTATTATTATTATTGTTATTCAGTACTTTTACTTTTATAGCGTGCTTTCACTTCACTACCGAGCGCAGCTCTGTGTGCCTTGGGTATGTGCTGTGATTTGTTGTGATGCTCTGATGGTTATTCTATGGAAAGTGTTCTGCGTAGGATGTGTGCAGTGCCCTGTAGTGCAATTTTCTGTATGTTATATGTGTTTGTAAGTCCTGGTGTTTTTGTTATGTATTTGTCTGAATATGTTTTATTATGCCTAATGACCTTACGATGATAGGAATTGTTTCTGTTTTTAGATTCCACATTCTAGTTACCTCTATTTCCAGGTCTTTGTATTTTGAAAGTTTCTCCATTACTTTTAGAGAAACGTTGTCATCTGCTGGTATTGATACATCAATTAGAATGAATTTTTTTTCTTCATAATGTCTGACAATTATATCTGGTCTGTTGGCCTTAATTTCTCTATCTGTGTGTATTAGCATATCCCAAAGTATGGTTGCTTTCTCGTTTTCTGTGACCTTTTCTGGTGTGTGCCTATACCATCTTATTTCTGTTGTTATTCCATAATGTTGACATAGCTTCCAGTGTATGTAGGTCCCAACTCTGCCGTTTCTGTGAATATTTCTTTGGTAAATCCGTGAACTATCTTTAGTAGTGTTTCCAGCTTTTTGTCATTTGTAGCGTATCGTTTTAGGTCATCCATATATAAAAGGTGGCTGATCGTTTTGCCGTAACATTTCTGTCCGCATCCAGTTCTGTTTAGTATATCCGATGGAGGTGACAGTGCCAAGCAGAAAAGGAGTGGAGAGAGCGTATCTCCTTGGAATATTCCTCTTCTAATGGGGATGGTTTTGGTTTTTACGAGTCGTCTCATTATTATTATTATTATTATTCTTATTATTATTAATATGGTTGCTTTCTCGTTTTCTGTGACCTTTTCTGGTGTGTGCCTATACCATCTTTTTTCTGTTGTTATTCCATAATGTTGGCATAGCTTCCAATGTATGTAGGTTCCAACTCTGTCATGTCTGTGAATATATTCCTTCTTAGCCAGGACTGGGCAGCTAGAGATAATATGATTTATTGTTTCTTGTCCATCTCCACATGTTCTGCAGTTACTTGTTATATTTCTTTTCATTACATGTTTTTGGTAATTTCTGGTGGGGAGGCTTTGGTCTTGTGCTGCAATTAAAAATCCCTCTGTTTCTGGTTTGAGTCCTGAGCTTCTCAACCATTGCTGGGATTTTTCTTTGTCTATTTGTTTTGCGTTTAGTTTAGTGCAGTATTTATCATGAAGGGGCTTTTCTTGCCATCGTTTTATCATGTTTTGTTACTGTTCTATTTTTAGTTTGGATTTCATTTGTTTTATAGTTTTTGTTGTTTCTTCTTCTTCTTCTTCTTCTTTTTCATATTTATTAGGTGGTATAATTTCTTGTTTGTATTTGTCAGCTTCCTTAAATACTGAGAACAGTTTTTTTGCAGTCCTATGGTGGTTATTTTATAGTAGTTTTCCAGCTGTATAAGGCCTCTACCTCCTTCTATACGTTGTATATATAGTCTTTCTATGTCAGATTTTGGGTGATGCATCCTAGATCCTGTCATTATTTTTCTTGTTTTCCTATCTATTTTGATCAGTTCATTTCGTGTCCAGTTAAGGATATTGTAGCTGTAACTTATAACTGGGACAGCTAAAGTGTTAATACCTATTATCTTGTTTTTAGCATTGAGCTATGTTTTTAGTATTGATCTAACTCGTCTATAATATTCTTTTTTTATTTTCTCTTTCATTTGTGTGTGTTGTGTCTTATCTAGTTCATGGATTACTCTAGTATTTGTTAGTTTGGCTTTGGTCTAATTCTTTTATTTCATTGGTTTTATCTAGTGTGATGTTGCTACTCTTAACTAGTTTTCCTCTTTTCATGGTTACTTTGGCGCATTTTTCTAATCCAAATTTCATATCTATTTCTTTGGTAAATCCATGAACTGTCTTTAATAGTGTTTCCAGCTGTTTGTCATTTGCAGTGTATAGTTTTAGGTCATCTATATATAAAAGGTGGCTGATCGTTTTGCCGTAACATTTATATCCGCATCCAGTTCTATTTAGCATGTCAGATAGAGGTGACTGTGCCAAGCAGAAAAGGAGTGGAGAGAGCGTGTCTCCCTGGAATATTCCTCTTCTAATGGGGATGAATTTGGTTTTCATGAGTCCCTCTTTTGTTTGGAGGTGTAGCACTGTTTGCCGTTTATTCATAGAGTACCCTATGAATTTTATAATCGTTGGTGCTACTTTGTTAATGGCTAGTGTTTCGAGGATCCATGTGTGGGGGATGCTATCAAACGCCTTTTTGTAGTCGATCCAGGCCATACTGAGGCCTTTCTTCTTTCTGTGTCTGTCTTCAGTTATGGCTTTATTAATCATTAGTTGATCTTTACAGCCATATGAACCTTTGCGGCATCCTTTCTGCTCTTCTGGAAATAGGTTGTTTTCGTCCAGTTGCTTGTTCAACCTTTGCGATATCACTGCAGTAAATGCCTTGTACATTGTAGAGAGGCAGGTTATTGTTCTGTAGTTTTCTGGTTTTGCTGTCTCATTTGATTTGGGAATTAAGATGGTTTTCCCCTTCGTGAGCCATTCAGGCATTGTCTCTGGCTCTGCTAGTATGTTGTTAAAGTTTTCAGCCAGCTTTTTGTGCGTTCCTGTTAAATATTTCAACCAGAAGTTGGGGATCTTGTCATGCCCAGGTGCCTTCCAGTTGCTTAGTTTTTGCAGTGCCTGGGTGATCTCTTCAGTTGTTATGGGGGTCCAAAGTTGTTCAGATGCCGAGTTTGTTATTTTGATACTCCTTTTTCTCTCCAGAATTCTTCCAATTCTTCTGCCGTTGGTGCTGCAGTGATTTCTATTTTATTTTTGGCAAGTTTTTGGTAGAACTTTTGGGGGTTGAAGTTGAACTTTTTGTTTTGTTCAAAGAAGCGCTGGCATTTCTTGTACCGGCGAATCCTTTGTGCTTTGGCAAGGATATCTTGCTTCAGCTCTTCTTTTATCTCAGGTAAATCGTTTTCTGTGATGTTATATTTGCGGAGTACTTTTGTTTTCTTTTTGCTGCTCAGTAGCGTTGATTGTCTACTGACTTCATTAAGAATCGACAGATCTTTTCTCATTTTTTGTATTTTGTTTTGGATGTTATTATCATTATTATTATTATTATTATTATTATTATTATTATTATTATTATTATATTATTATTATCATTATTATTATTATTATTATTATTATTATTATTATTATTATTATTATTATCATTATTATTATTATTATTGCAGAAACGTTAGCACGCCTGGTAGCAAATCATGCAGCAGTGAAACACTGAAGTCGACGTAATCGACTGGTCTCCTCCTTCTAAATTCGCGGCATTGTGCCTTTAGCACAAAAGTTTGATGTTCTTTTTCTTTTTATCTCATGTTTTGTTGGAACTACTGGAGCCTTGCATGCGTAGAGGGCTTGCTACCTGCACCCTACGGTGCCATGCTATCTGTTCTTTTCAACTATGGTGGACAACTTTCAACTTTCCTGATTATTCTTGCCGTACCAAGGAGGCAAAAGTTTTGTAACAGTTCTAGGAGACTCTCTAAACTGATTTCATTTATATTGTTCTTGATGCCTTCTGATTCTAAGGACCCAACAATACTAGGCACAATCTTCACCTTCTTCATTTACCATAACTGATCTATTTACTTAAGAGGGTTGTATTTGACTATTTTTTCGCCTTCCTTCTTGACTGTTCGTGGGTCAAAGAGGTATGCAGCATCAACTATAAGCATGTGCTGCACCTTGTCCACCACCACTATCTCCGGTCACTAATGCCCTAGCATCTGATTTGTTTCGTGTGGAAATCGCGAGTCTTCCGCTCCGCCACTCTGCGGTTTGTACTCATACCAGTCTTGCTTCCCTCAAGCCCCCAGTTTTCTCACATTTTACAATGTAGCACTTCGCTACCTCATCGTGTCGCCACAAACGATGAATTGGCGAATCGGTACTGTGCCGGGCAACATGTTTAGTAGCATTAATCGGTTTATACACTCTCCTGAAATTGAAGGCCTTGTACCGAAATTTGAAACCGACATTGTTATTAGGACAACGCGGCGGCAGAGCCGTAAGTATGCCGGACAAAGTTCTTAGCAGCTGTTCATCCATCTCTACTGTTACAAAACGTTGCCCCATTGGCACGGCAAGAATAATCAGGATAGTTGAAAGTTGTCAACCATAGTTGAAAAGAACAGATAGCATGGCATCGTAGAGTGCAGGTAGCAAGCCCTCTACGCATGCAAGGCTCCAGTAGTTCCAATAAAACATGGGATAAAAAGAAAAAGAAAATCAAATCCCGCCACGATCAACTATGCTTTTAGCACCACCCCCAGCTGTCTATCCAGCAAATTACAAGACAAATAATGGGTTCGAATGTCGCCAACCAGCTTCCTCCCTTTTATGCCAACACAACGCAAAGAAATAAGTATTCTTTATATTGGTAGTACTATTTGGATGTTGTTCATGTCGTCGTCGTCGCAGTGTTCTTTTTTATTGTATTTTTATTGTTGTTGCTGCTGTTGTTTTTGGTAGCGTTGTAAATATTGACTTAAATGATCATTACATTTAAAATTTCTTTTATCAGTTTTTAATAATTTTTTATTTTCAATTTGTGGAATGTAAGGTTTAATATGTTGAATATAAGGTTACGCTTTGTAGTTCTAAAATTCTCTTTCCTATTGTCTAGTCCATTTATTAAATTTTTGTTGAAATTTGCATTATTTTGTTTTCATTTTCATTGATGATATGGCTGTTGGTATTGCTGTTATCTTTATTGTGGTTGTATTGGTTTTTAATTGATATATTTTTATATGTACAACTCTTTTCTTCTTGTTTCGCTCGTTATTTATTTCTTTCCCACTTCTTTTGTTTACCTCCTAGACTGTAAACAATAGGGTGTTTAGAACTAACAAACGAAAGTATTGCTAATTTTATCTGCAGATTCGACCTCAATACTTTGGAAAATAATAGGAATAGGGCAAATTTTTTCGTCTTAAAAATAATAGAAAAGAAGAATGTCACAAACTTTTCGAAGAAGTAAAATAAAAATAACTAGAATTTTGCATTGTGGTTCATTTGTTCATTTTCTTGAACGTATGTTTAGAAAAGTTTTCTGAAATTTCACTTAGCGGCTCTTCGGCCTTTTGTTAGTTGTTTTTAGTTGTGTATTTATTTAAATAGGTAGCATATAAACGATGGTGGTCTGCGTCAATAAAATTGAACGTTAAGGAATTTCAATGCGTTCCTATGCCGTGGGGAGAAAAGAGGAATGTGACCTTTTAGGTTTGGAATTCATAGTCCAGGCGTTTTTATATTATTTTCATGATAAAAACTTCAGATATCTGAGTTGAATTGTTTGCCGTCAGCTAAACTATCAACAGAAATATCAGTTCAATTATCAGTTGAACTATCAGTTTAATGATCAATTGAAAAAAAAAAAATTATTTGAACACTCAATTAAACAACAAGCTGCAATGATAATTCAAATTTAACTACAGCGTTGTTATGTGTCATTAATTCTAACATGCGTTAATGGTCATGATTTTTAATTATGAAATGGCAATATCATTAACATCCAAATAGTACATAAATCATCCCGCTCCAAGCAATAGAAGCGTTCTTAAACGGATGAGAAATCGAGTAGCTTGAAATTTCGGATTCGTATTCTGTTGTATATCTGTTTCGTGAAAAAATAGGCTCCACTTATGTACCTTGCTTAAATTCACAACATAAAGCGATATCTTCAACACTCCAATTGGATCTTTTCGGTTTGAACGGCAGTTTTTTTCTAGCCGTGTCATATGAAATTGTCACCCATAATTATAACCCTAGTATCGATCTATGGCATTTCAATCTGTTTTAGGGTTAGGGTTAGTAAGGGTTAGGGTTAGGGGAGGGGTGAAAGGTATCTTTTTTCTTCAGAAATGTAAATAAACCCAATCTGTTTCTTAAACGAGGGGCATATTCATACGGCACAGAATGTTTTCACCTCAATAGGCGTCATTGATTAGTTGAAATTTCAGAAATTGAAGAAAAACAACAACAGATATCTTACACACTATAGAATTTTCTCAATAAAGCCAAGAGAAAAAGATGTTTTATAAACACATTCTACCAGTATACGAAGTTTAAAAGTGTTTAGTTATGTAGAAATTATTTTTAAAAACTGCCGTTCAAACCGAAACGATCCCTCCAATTACCCACCAATTACCGGGTTATGGGATTCATTGTGGTTATATACTGAAACATATTTGGATTTACTACGCCTTAGTGTTATTGACATTCAGCAAAGTCAAGTAGTAATTACAAACTTATTTCATTTGAGTTCTGAAAAAATTGACGGGTGTAAGCAAGTCTTGTACAAATTGTTGACAGTTCACACTGCGTCCATGCCAGATATCTATGCATATATGTTCACATACGATTAAATATAAACACATGTGAATTGCAATATTATATCCTCCTGAATGTAGATGTATTGTTAAAACGCAGAATACATCTACATAAGGATTCGGTAATATTTATTTTTTATACATCTGCAGTTATTTGCAGCATCAGTGACTGAAAATTCAGTTCTTTTATATATTGTTAACATTGAAATATGATTAAGGCTTTTGGCCGTATAAGTCTACAAAATTGAATGAATTAGATTTCACCTTAACATTTTATAATATTTAATATTACACTAATAGAATCAATCGACAACTTCGCTTCCCCATTTAAAAAAGAAAAGTCGTATATCGCACTATTGCAGTGTGATATAACAAACAATTGTTTCTGGTTGCTATTTCGATTGGTGGCCAAACTGTGCCAGAAAATAGCATTCTCATTATTTATACTGCAAGTAAGAAGAGTAAAATCATATTGCAATGGAGAGTGTATTATTTTGAAAAGAAGCACTATCAGATAATGTATCTTTTAGATTTGGTAACTCAATGCTTGAGTACATCTTTATATATAAAAGATAAGTTGTGTGTCTGTATCCTACGATTTAGATTCCTAACTACTCCCACATTTTGCGGTGCAGTTTAACCAAAACCGGGTATCTTATAGTCGTGATTCATATCGAGCGCTTCTGGGTATTAGCGCGCGTCTACGATGAGTCTACGATTTAAAAAAAGATTTACCATAATTTTTTTTCCATTTTAATGCATTTTTTTCGCTATTATATAAGGGAAGTAACTCTCTAAAAATGTCTACGATGAGTCAACGATTTTTAAAAAAAAATTACCATCATCTGTTTTCCATTTTTAATGCATTTTTTTCTATTTTTTGTCTATAACTCTCTAAAAGTGCTTATATAGTTATTTCCCTTACAAACCCGAGCAACGCCGGGCGATACTGCTAGTTGATATTAAATGTTTCCATTCACATTAACTTTAGTAAGGAGAATTTGTAAAGCACTATGAATATTTGTCACATAAAATAAAAACTTATTAAAACTACATATTTTGTGTTTGGATGTTTGTGCGTGAGTTTGTATAAATCTTTAATATTCCCGCTTGTTCTCTAATGCAACGTCTTAATATTCCCATATATTTTCCCTGGTATTTTGAAGTAAAGGATGTAACGATATTACTCGACATTTTTAGTATAAAGTTTGCACGAAGATTTAGTGTTTACAAAGTTAAGAATAACATCAAAAATACACTAAAAATAAATAAAGATGAGTATAAAATAAACAAAAATATTTAGCAGCAACTGTTTTAATCTCAATAGATAAAAATGTGTCAGTATCAGATCTAAAAGCACTATGTATAATATCTACGTGCAGAAACATTGACAAAATTAAGATTGAGATCACTATCATATATTGATGGCAGTTTTCACTAAAGTACATACATCCTTTCTTTTTAATATGTACCATAAGTGGTTATATATATATATATATATATATATATATATATATATATATGTGTGTGTGGTGTGTGTGTGTGTACTTTTACCATAATTCTGGTGTAAGCTGTAAAATGTGGACAATAGTTTCAGAACGATACCGGTTCAAATATGTTCCAGATATATCTGAACATGTTAAAGGCTTTTCAATACTGTTTCTCGTGGAGAAAAGAACAATTCTTACTTCAGGGAAAACGTTACTCGAACACCTTAACCAGCTCAGAGTACCCTGTATTTGCCTGATTGATGCATTTCAAACTCGTTTGTTCTCAGTATCAGCTATCAAAGAAGGCAACTCTGAATTCATTATCTCTTGTCTAGTAGCAGGAATTTTTTTCCATGGCCGTCATTCATAGAACGTCTATCTCACATCAGCTGCGAGACACATTTCCTCTTACACTTTATATTCTCAAAGGTTCAGACAACTAGTGCATTTCTTGAGAGTCCACCCAATCATATATCGACTTCTAGTTAGAGGTAACCAAGGTCTCATGTTGTAGTCAAACATTCACTTTGCCCTATCGATGCAATATTTGACATATGCAATATTTTACTCCATACATTTGGAGGCTTTAAACCAATAACATTACCCGGTAGAGTCTTTTCGCTTTTCCTCTTAATCGTATTTTTTATTTCAAGCTCAGATACATA
>NC_043000.1:158842726-158857726 GCF_006345805.1 Octopus sinensis | reverse complement strand
ATATGCAATGTAGCAATTTGCAACAACCAATAATCAACACAACCAAACTTCTACATGTTACTTTTGACAATCTTTTTCCAAAGAGTGAAGCTGGTAAAGTAAATAAACATCTTTTAAAATTGCATTTTCAAACATTCTTTCGTATATAATTCCGCTCGTGCGGCACCCTACAACTCCACTTTGTTATATATATATATATATATATATATATACTAAGCAATAAGGGTTTAGCAACGAATTGCCTTACCACATACCGAATTTAGAAATAGCAGTCAAAGGGTTATAGCTATTTCTTCTACTAAAAGGGATCCCAGTAAAAACAGCAATTGGAAGGCTGACACAAACAGGTAAGAGAGAATGAATTCATTCTCTCTTACCTGTTTGTGTCAGCCTTCCAATTGCTGTTTTTACTGGGATCTCCCTTTTTAGTAGAAGAAATAGCTATAACCCTTGACTGCTATTTCTAAATTCGGTATGTGTAGGCAATTCGTTGCTAAACCCTTATTGCTTAGTATTACTTAATTTTCCTCGAATAAGCTTTTACATGCCGAAGACTACTTGGTGTAATTGATAATTATTCCAAATTAATTAATTTCACCCTTCATTATTACGGATATATATATATATATATATATATATATAAGTAGCTTACTCGCCAACTACATGGTTCCGGTTCAAGTCCCACTGCGTGACAGCTTGGATAAGTGTCTCCTACTATTGCCTCGGGCCGACCAAACCTTCCGAGCAGATTTTGTAGACAGAAACTAAAAGAAGCCCGTCGTACATACATACATACATACATAGAAATACTATATTTTTCATAAAGTGTGCGACACAAATTGACGCACATTTTCCAAATGCAATCTATTAGCGGAAAAGTGAATAGTTGTAAGAAATTTCAAAGATTCTCCATACGAAATTCTTTAGAGTGTATGCATCAACACCTCATCCAACACACCAGCTCAGCCACATATTTACAAACACTGGGGACTCTTAACTAAAATGTTTTAGCGTTTTGATAGCAACCGCCTTGAACTCTCTTAAGAATTAAAAAAAAACTCATGGAAACAATTTACATCCATGTATGTTTCCAAGACAGCAAATGTATATAACTTAGTGCAGCAAAGTAGATACAAATAGTGGAATAAACTTAATACTTTAATAAGAAAAGTTGATGCTTAAACACATTCAGGTTTTTAAAATGTGCCAAGAGACCCAAGAGTGTGGCATGTTTCTGAGTTTCAATAAATTCATTACAAATTGTGTGAGCAATGTACAGGCGCAGGAGTGGCTGTGTGGTAAGTAGCTCGCTTACCAACCACATGGTTCCGGGTTCAGTCCCACTGCGTGGCACCTTGGGTAAGTGTCTTCTGCTATAGCCCCGGGCCGACCAATGCCTTGTGAGTGGATTTGGTAGACGGAAACTGAAAGAAGCCTGTCGTATATATGTATATATATATATATATATATATATATATATATATAGATATGTATGTGTGTGTGTACGTTTGTGTGTCTGTGTTTGTCTCCCTAGCATTGCTTGACAACTGATATTGGTGTGTTTACGTCTCCGTCACTTAGCGGTTCGGCAAAAGAGACCGATAGAATAAGTACTGGGCTTACAAAGAATAAGTCCCGGGGTCGATTTGCTCGACTAAAAGCGGTGCTCCAGCATGTCTGCAGTCAAATGACTGAAACAAGTAAAAGAGTAAAAGAGTAAAAAAGTTAAACCCGCTAAGACGTTCAAACTATCTAGATTTTATATTACATTTAAAAAAAAATAGTTATGCTATTCAACTATTTCCTGTTGCGTTAAGCCTATGCTATTTTCTTACGAATAATATACTAAGCACAAGTAGCACTTACTAATCAATAAATAACTCAAAACCTCTATTGATACAATCCCCAGTCCACATCACTGTAAACGGAATCAAACTTGGGGAACTTTGTCTCAGCCTCGGAAACGATATTATTTCGTCTGTTCCAGGGAACGGACGAATGAGTATCCTACTCTCTTCTTGACTCTGAATTTTTTATGTATATAAATTTTCAAGCGCTGCATTCATAAAAGATAACATATTTCACAAATATGATGATTGTACCAGCGTGTGTTTACCATAGAATAACTATATCTTCATGAATTATTAAATAAATATGATGAGAAAAGAAAATATAATTAGATATAAATTTACATTTCCCACAAACTAATCAATGTAATGTGGAAGGTAGAGCATTTAGAATTAGTATGAATTGAAATTAAATCTATCATACTTGGAGAAAGTATCGAGCAAGCTTTCGTGAATACAGTACATATATAAATAAACGGATTATATATCATGCAATCGCAGTATATTGGAAATACCAATCTAACGATGATTATTTCTAGATTCTGCAGACGCCACACATTTTTGTGGCATAGTGCATTTAATCGATGTAATCGATTCGTCGACACTTACAGGTTCTTATTTTATCGATGTTTATGTAATAATTGCAAAAATGGCCGCAATGCAATTTAAAGTGTTAAAGAATATAACCAAATGGTGCAACTGATTTTTCCGGGATTTTACTGAACGCAAAACAGTAGCGGATTAGAATACAGTTAAGGAAATATAAATCATAATGTGACTGGTTCATAATTTTATCGATCCTGAGAAAAAAATATAAAAAAATAAAACGTCAGAATCGATTCGCAGGATTTTCGAAATGTTAATGTGAGGGACGCATTTAAATACGTCGAGGTATTTTATCTGATGTTTTATCGATTCTGCCAATTCACTCATCCCGATTTTTGCCATAATAATGAATACTGCCAGTCAGAAAGCTGCACATTATAGACGGAGTCCTCAACAGTCGATTCAATAGATTCTCAATAGCGGATGTAGCTTATTATAAAGATTCGGGAAATGAAAGACAAAGTCGAACATTGCGAAATCTTACAAGTCATGTATCACTGATTCTATGATAATACTAAGATGAAATATTGTAATATTAATCACCAGTATATATATTATACTGTAGCCTTCAGGCATGTTTTCACCTCTTTTGTAAACATTGACTTAGTGCTTCACCAATGACTTAAATGGGTGTATGGAATTAATGGAAGATGTACATATAAGAAATTATATCTCCCTAAAAGTTCGCAAGTTACCAGAGAATACCCCCAATTTCCTTAACGACATTTGTCTATTTCTGTGGCAATTCCTGGTTCTGAAATTTAAAACATTCTTGACATGTAATTTCCTGGTAAACATTAGGCTCAACGTATTCTTTGTATGCCATTTCCGGCGCAAGACACATCGAATCTTCTGTACATGCTTTATTTGGCGCCGATATGTTATAAAACTACAACTTATAGACCCGCAAGTATATTACGCATGTATGTATGTATGTATGTATGTATTTATGTATGTATGTATGTATGTATGTATGTAAGTATGTACGATGTGTTATGTATGTATGTAAACATCACTAAACAATCAATCACACCCCACACACATATAAACATGCGCTTATGCATATATTACATTTTAAATAATTTTAGATATCATTTTATCAGAACGACATATTTTTATTACAGTTAGTGTATATAATGTAGTTATGAAGATCAGTGTATACTGCATGCTATTCTCTTGCTTATATAACCAGCAGGTTGATAGAAATACTAATTATATATGGCCACATGGAATTTTCCATAATTCCTGTATAGTATATTGTCATAACAGACATTGAAGGTAAATATTCTTGTCATAAAATATTTGATGGAATATTGCATTCTGTCTGGAAGCTATAGACTGGAAATAAGGAAAGATGTTTAGAGGTGGTCTTTTGATCTTACGTTGTAATGAAATTTCCTTATGCGATAGAAGTTTTGGGAGCCAATGACCATAACCCCGAACAACCCTGCTTATAAAAGCAGCGTATATTACCACTGAAGATATTTTCTTTAAGTATTAGTTAAGCACAAAGTTCAGGGTGGAAGCTCAGTATTTAAAATAAAAACCAATGATTGAAATACGAAAACAGAAAAGGTTGTAGCTGATAAAATTAAACACACCCCTGGAGAAACTATGCTATATATAGTACTATATTATGAATGTATGTATATTTATATATATGTATATATGTATATATATATAGTCACCCAACAAGAAACAGACAGGGGGCAGATCTAATGCAGCTATAAGTCGTGATTGGGCAGAATCTTGATGACGTCCCGTTCTGCTTGACTAAGCCACCTAACGAAACGACTGGTCAAAACAGGATACAGACAAGAGGCAGTTATAATACAGCGATAGGTCACGATTGGTCAGAATGTTGATGACGTCCCGTTCAGCTTGACTAAAGCCACATAACGAAACGATTGGTCAAAACGTTGATGACGTCACGCTACGCTGGACTGACCACCTAACAGGCATTATAAAACCCGAACAATTCACAAAACTCACCAGAATTCGCCAGAATCACCCAGCGAACACTCACCATGGGTCATCACAATTGCTCAAGGTAAAAATGAATTCCTCGCTCTTTCGAGAACATCAATCTTCTGTATTGACTGCTTTCCACCACTTTGATCTGTTTTTTATATTGAATACGTATCGCCACCGTGGGCCACTACAACGAACACATATAGCATGAATGAACTTACTTCAAACTATATATGAATTTTAAGATGTCTGACTCCGTTGTGTATTGTAAATGAATTTCTTGTGTTTGACGGCATGAGCTGTCTTTTTTTATATATAACTTTTTTTGATAAGGTTCATTTCAGGAACCGAAACATGTTATAATGTATATATAAAAATTAAAAATTGTATAATATAGCAGCATTTTCGAACTTCATTTTTTACAAATATATATATATATATATATATATATATATAATATATATATATATATATATATTATATATATATATATATATATAACATATATATATACATATATAAAGTTAATCCAAACATGAAAACACAAAGAGAAACAACAACGCGAGGACGTGGAGCAGATATAGTATTATTGGACGCTCAGGAAGGAAGGGAAGTATATATATATATATATATATATTATATATATATATATATATATACTCATTGTGTGTGTGTTTGTGACTGTATGCATGAGTACGGATGCGTATACATACATATATGTGTGTGTGTATGCGTGTGTGTATCCAAAAGATATATATAATATTGTAAAGGTAATGAACGTAAAACAAGAAAACGTCGACGCAGGAGCCACATAATTTAACGAATATTGTAATAGCCTCACCCTTAAAACGACACATCAGCAGATGGACATAGGAGGGGAGTGATAGAGAAATATGCCTGGAAGTAGAAAAAAACGGTAAGAGTTTAGAAATCCTGTGAAAATATGGTTCTTTGAGATATTTAGAAGAGAAGAGAGTGGATGTCTGTGGAATTACCGGACTCAATTCGTGTTTAGAGATACACACGTGGCGGATGTCACGTTCAATTATTCTTTTACTTGTTTCTGTCATTTGACTGCGGCCATGCTGGAAGGGACATATAGCTGAAAAGTGGTGAATGAGCTGTTTGTGTGTGTATATAATCGTGTTGTATGTTTGCGAGGTTAAAAGTGAATTAAAAGAAAAGGCATGAGGTATGTGGAGGATGTCATCGAAGTGTGTGCAGGGATATATGTTTAAGATGCTGTTACGAACAAAAGAAACGAATAAGTAAAAGAATGTAAACCTCAGGTTGAGGAGGAACAGAAAAACTAAGAAAAATAAATGAAATAACAACAACCACAATATGAGTTCAGTGAGAGAAGAAAATTAGATGAGATACTGAGAATGAAAAGGAAAATGCGAAAGAGGTTTATATGTAATTCGACGAGCGCGCGTGCACAAACACACACATATAAGCACACACAAGCAGTCACACATAGACGCGCGAACACACACATACACAGACATACAGAAGCATGCACATATGTATGGTTGTATGATAAATTATGATTTATGTGAAGTAGCATATTAAAACACTCAATATTTAGATAGAAGAATAACGTAATATATATTTAGAGGAGGATAATGCAAATTTATTTTAACAAGGAAAAGGTTGAGAGTGAGTTGAATGCATCGTCATGCACTCAGTTCTCGAAATGATGACAAGCAGCCGACACTTTATTTTTTTAAAGACTTGTACTTATTCTATCGGTTTCATTTGCCGAACTGCTAAGTTACAGATTCGTAAACACACAAACATCGATTGCCGAGCGATGATGGGACACACACACGCACACACATGCACACACACACACACATACAAGCACGCACAGACACACAGACACACACACGCACACACATATCTATAGATATACATATATATGTATATATATATATATAGATGCATATATATATATTTATATATATATACACATATTATACACATATTATATATATATATATATAAATGTATATAATATGTATATTATATATATATATATATATATATATATATATATATATGGTATATATATATGTATATGTATATATATATATATATATATATATATATGTATATATATAAATATATATATATATGTATATATATATATTATATATCTATATATTATATATAATATATATGTATGTATATATATATATATTTAATATATATATATAATATATATATATATATATATATAATATATATATACATATACATACATACATATATTATATATAAATATATATACGACGGTTTCTTTCTTTCCACTCACAAGGTTTGCTCAGCCCCAGGCTATTGTAGAGGATATTTGCTCAAGGTGTCACGTCACGCAATGGGACTAAATCTGGAGCCATGTGGTTGAGAAGCCAACTTTTTCTCAAACACACACCTCGTCTTTGTCAATCTTTCCCCTGCAGAAATTGAGGAAAACATATATCGATATATTTATGCGAAAACATATATTTATATACTCTTTACGCTTTTACTCTTTTACTTGTTTCAGTCATGCTGGAGCTCCGCCTTTCGTCGAGCACATCGACCCCAGGACTTATTCTTTGTAAGCCTAATACTTATGCTATCGGTCTCTTTTGCCGAACCGCTAAGTTATGGGGACGTAAACACACAAAACACACACACACACACGCACACATACACACACACACACACACACACATATATATATATATATATATATATATATTTACATACATACATACATATTAACGATGGGCTTCTTTGAGTTTCCGTCGACCAAATCCACTCACAAGGTTCTTGGCTGTGTGTTTTAAGGAACAAACCGAAGTACATATTCGTTTAGCAGAGCTTATTTATTGTCTGAAAGCTTTATTTGTACCTTCCGAAAGAAAATCTCTGAGGAACAACTTCTGTACCAATAGTTTAGAAGTAATGTTTTTGTCACTTTTATTTCATGCATTTTTATGTGAACGCGTCTTGTAATACAATGTAAAACGGTTGGTTCCCATATTTTCCCTTTTGTAGTGATTGAGAATAATTTTTACGTTTTAACTATCAAATTCTTAGCTATAATAACGATGCACGCTTTTCCATTATGTCACATAAGATTATTTTAACAGCTTATATTTTACCAGGAAGATATTTCAGTCGTTTGAGTTTTACCGTTATACTCTTGGGTGTTATAAATATTTTGCCAATGCATCGCTTATCTATCAATGAAACATAGCAATGACACGGGTTATGTCGGAATGACGCTAAAGTCAAATGAAATATTTGGGAGTTGCCGTTATTAAATTTTCATCAACTCAATGCTCACCAGAGGTGAATTTCAAACATGCTTAGATGGCCTACTTTACGTGTGGTATTCTTGCACTGCTTAGGTATGTCTTTTATTTTTTGGGACTCCAGAACATTAGTTAGAGCCCTGTTGTTCGGTTTTCTATTACTCTATTGCACTGGATGCTATCCCATTCTAAATATTTCTGTTCGCGAAATACAAACATACACACACACACACACACCACACACACACACACACACACACACACACACACACACACACACACACATATATATATATATGTATGTGCGTGTTTGTATATATATGTATATATATATATATACATATATATGTATGTGTGTGTGTGTGTCTCTCTCTCTCTCTCTCTATATATATATATATATATATAAGGTATTAGTTGGAGGTGTTAAGCCCTCAAAGTGATAGAAGTATCCAGAGGCACTCCTGGTAATTACTCAGTAAGTATGGTCCTTGGTATAAGGTATACTGCAGCAGGTAATTTAAAAAGGTAATCTGGTAGTTTAATTTATATATAGACGATAAGAAAACGGAGGGAAAACAACAAATAGATGTGTGTCTGTGGTGTTAAAATGCTATTATTTAATTAGTTAAGCAAGGTGAAGCTAAGAATGAGTTTACATCTGTTTCTTTGTACCACGTTGAGGTAAAAATAAAAATAACTATAGAAAGAAATATAATAATCATAACAGCAGCGCTTTACACTCTACACGAACACTGAGGATAGCTTCTACTCCAAAAATAATATGATTAAAAATGAACGAAATAGTGATAAGATCTGGTTAATAAATCCTCTTCGCGATAAAACTCAAATCTAACATAGTTCACTCCATAATGAGACTTACAGATAAACACTTAAACTTAAATAACACATACTCAGGAATCTTTAGGAATAAAATTAGTGTAGGCCATAGCGTAACTAGTAACCTAGCTACCATGATAGCCTCGGTAAACAATAATAAGCTAGATGCCTTCTACGAGACTAGGAGGTATACCAGCATAAAGGTAACTGCCAGCAGGCAAATGGAATAAATATCATCCCTAATAGTCCGCCCTCAAACAACACGGACATCGACCTGATAAATAATAACCCCCCAAAACATAACACAAACACAGATAATCTGAATAATTTATGTGGCTGCAGAGACAGAAATATGTGTCAATACTCCAGTAGGTCTAAAAGAAAATAAAACCTTTTATACCAATGCGATGTACTCGCAAATAACCATACAAAAGCTTATATAGGAGACACGAAAAATGAAATGATACTTAGATATAATTTCCACCAATCTACCTTTAGAAATTAAGTAAAGCAAATTCTACAGGACTTAATAGCTACATCTGGAAATTAAAAGACAAAGCATCAACCATATTTTAGAATGGGTTATGCTAGCAAAAACTTCGTCTTATACCATTAACAATAAGCGTTGTGAGCTCTGTATAATAGAAAAACTACTAATTTCAATGGCCAAATCACCTCCACTCAATAAAAGATATGAAAATAATAATTTTTGTTTGTATAAAGGCCGATTCGTATTCTCTAAGCTTCGTTAAACCCGCTCATTCCTGTATACACCACTATTTTCTAGTTTAAATGTTATTAGCAGACATACTTATATCAGCGTATTACCTCCACGTGACCCTCTCGAACCTAACTAGCTCACGCATACCCAACCCACATTATAAATAAATAAAAATAGCTGTGTCTTACGCTAGCCTACCTCATTGCACATTATCAATAAATAATTAATATAGGCGCAGGAGTGGCTGTGTGGTAAGTAGCTTGCTAACCAACCACATGGTTCCGGGTTCAGTCCCACTGCGTGGCATCTTGGGCAAGTGTCCTCTGCTATAGCCCCGGCCGACCAATGCCTTGCGAGTGGATTTGGTAGACGGAAACTGAAAGAAGCCTGTCGTATATATGCATATATAAATGTATATATATATATGTATATATGTGTATGTGTGTGTGTTTGTCCCCCCAACATCGCTTGACAACCGATGCTGGTGTGTTTACGTCCCCGTCACTTAGCGGTTCGGCAAAAGAGACCGGTAGAATAAGTACTGGGCTTACAAAGAATAAGTCCTGGGGTCGATTTACTCGACTAAAGGCGGTGCTCCAGCATGGCCGCAGTCAAATGACCTAATCTACTTTCTACGCTAGTCCAGCACTACCAACTCTTTTTACACGTTAAATTACGCTTCTTCTATCTTTTTCTGTTCCTTTTCATTGCACTCCTCAAACCTAAATATTATTCCGATACCTTGTCTTTGCACGCTAAATCGTTCTCCGGCTAGATATAAACTTTAACCTTATTTACGGTTTCCTTTGCAAATATACGAACTGCTCACAACCTATAAGTTAGTGACACATAGCTCCTATTAACCAAATCGGATATCCCTAATTAGGGATAACTCCATCAGATTACACCGGCGATCAACTAGCCGAACAGGCGGATAAGTGGAAGTCATGCAAATAACTAACTATGAGACTTCAGATTCAACCAGCCTCTATTCTTCAACTGCCTCACAATGGATTTAATGAACTTTGAGCCCAACTAAAATATAAGACTTTCGAATCTTTCAGTCTATTCTTCTCTATCTTTCAGTCTATTCTCTTCTTTGTCTATCTCCGCCTTCTTCGTTCTCATGACGTCTACCATTTGCAACGAGGTAAATTCATACTTACCTAAACGTGGTACACAGAAACAGCTACAAACTCACTCTTACCTTCACCTTGCTTAACTAATTTAAAAAATGGCTTTTTAGCACCAGAGATACACTACTATTTGTTGTTTATCCTCCATTTTCTTATCGTCTATATATATATATATATATATATATATATATATATATATATATATATGTATGTGTATGTATGTATGTATGTATGTATACACATACACTTGTGGTCGTTTGAGTTTGTATTTATATGCATGTGAGTGTTAATATTCATACATATAAGCGACTACACAAGAAATTTATATAAATGCTATCACATATTCTTCATACAAGCGTTACTGTCTAGCCTACTATTGACACGTGCTCTGTAAGAAATTTTAAGACATATTAGATCTAACACACCTCCGTCCCTGCTTCTTCGTTTTCTTACATCGTTAGTATTTCTCCAAAGATTACTATTATGAAGATATAAATACATTGCGGAGATTCTGTTCAGGTAATTAATTTCAAGAAGGCTAGACTAATCAGTGTAATGTTACAAAATGGGGTTAAGTTAATTGGCATCGTTGTTTTTGTATTCATACATACATAGTCACGCACATTCTTAGGAGGCCCTAAGCTGACACAAGCACACATACAGACTTCCTATCACACAAGCGTGCAGATGTTCATTCATACGCGCAAACACAGAGGGACAAAATCAGAAGACAGCCCCCGACCACTACCCACTACATGGGGTTTTGTGCACGTTGAAATATATACATACACATACGTCTACATAAATGTATTTATCTCAAGAACTTCTGTAGCTATTTATATATTGATCAATATTTACTCTCTCTCACTAAGTATATACATATTAAATCTCATCACAATTATATTATATATATAAATGTAAGTATGTATGTATGTGTGTGTGTGTGTGTGATTGCTTCATCTTGAGAGATGATAGCCATCTCATCAATACACACGTCACACTCCATCACACAGTACAATCACTCCGTTGATGAGTCGTTAAATGACTATTAAGACCCAACTGCTAACTGAAAGGGTTTAAAACACAAGTGACAAATATTATTCAAGATTTTTCTATACCTCTGCCCATTGGAATCTGATTCTGAAGGAATGTTATGTGCAGATATTGTCTTACAAGATATTTGACGTATGACACAAGTCATAAGAGGTAGTTGATATCTAAGATCCTTACCTATCTGGGCATTATGATTGTCTTGTGACTTCATATGGTTAATGTATCCTACTTTTGACAACAGAACATGGTCACATATAATACATATCCAATGTTCACTGTTGATCACAGTTCCAATTGTTCTTTTGAGACAGGTCCTTTGCGGTTCAGAGTGCTGAATCATCTCCTCCCAGGCATTGCAACCATTCCTAACAGCACCTCTCCACTTGTTCCGATCTAGAGCATCAGTTTCCCAATCACTTTTGTTCATATCTAGTTTCTTCAGGTTTTCCTTCACACAGTTTTTATACCTTTTCCTCGGCTTATGTTGTGCTCGCTTACCACGCTGCAATTATATATATATATATATTTATTTATTTATTTATTTATATACATAACATTCATAAATACATTCATACGTGTTTGTATGTCTTTGTGTGTCTATTTGTCTCCCACCAGCGCTTCACAGTCAGTTACGTCCTGTAACTTTCGGTAAAAGAGACCTAGAGAATAAATTCTTCGTTCGACAAAAGGCGGAGCCTCATCAAGGCTGCGAATCCCTAAGTGCTACGGTTCAATTGCTGAATGAACTAACAGTCCATATATATATATATATATTACATAATAGATGGAAGTATGTGTGTGTCTATGTATGTGAATATTTGTGCTTTGTTTCTGTCTATTCAAATATACATGTATAAATCGAAATCTTCTACTGTCTCAGATCTTTCAGTCTCTCTCTTACATAATCTCTCACTCCTTTTAGAAGATGAAAGAAATAGAGAGACGGGGAGAATGAGAGAGGGAGAGTGAGAGAGAATAGGCGTATGCATTAAAACTAAGAAAAAATGAATGAAAAAAACAATACAAGGTGGGTAAAAATTCACGCACAAAATATGTTCAACGCGCTCTACAATTGTCTGCGATACGCTTCAATTTTCCCGACATTGAATAGAAGAAATAAAATAATGTTGAATACGCACGTACTTGTATATAAAGAGCAAAATGAAGAGTAATAATAAAAACGACGTAATATAAATAAAATGTCAAATGGTTTGGGTGCGTGACTTTTGACCCACCCTCTATATTATGGTGTTGGAGTAGAAGACAGAGCAGGGGCGAAATATTACATTTCTGAGAGTCTTATGTCTCGTATGTGCTACGTCTTCCACGTTTTATTTTCTGACGTTAATGACTTGCTGAAGGATTTTCAGAATATGTATTGGAGATCGAAATGGACCTTCAGCTGATTTCAATAAGAACAAATTTTCCTATTTTCCCTGTACCGTAAATCTTCGAGTATAATCCGCACTTTTTTTCCCAAAATTTAAAGGTCAAAATTCCCAGTGCGTACTATATACGAGGTTAAAAATGAAAATTATTTTCTAAGCAATGTCCGAGTCTCTATTTGCTTTCCGGCAATGTTTATTCAAACACATTTTGTTATGTTGGGCGCGAAAATCCCTTAAGCTAAGCCTGAAAGCAATGAAGTCATAAAAGAATCATCCATAACTTGCAGTAAGCAACATTTATTAAAATAAAAGTATTCAGAACACAGAATAACATGTAACAAAAACAATTTGCAAACATATATTCCCATATAACAGTTGAGAAAATCACCATTATTGCATTACGCATGCGCGGAAGTGTTTGTTCGACTAGGTGCTGCTGGCTTAATTACGCACGGCTCAAGATAGAGAAGGAGTGCGTATTATACACAAGGTTTAGGTCTTTTAGGGGTACAGCCCCCTAAATATCCCCTGCGTATTATACTCAAGAGCGGACTATACTCAAAGATTCACGGTAACTAACTACTTAATTAAAATGCATTTAATTTACTCTTTTAATGCATATTTTTCATGTAAACCTCTGGGAAAATCCATCCAAGCACAGTGTGATAAATGTGTCCGGTTTCTTCATAGATATATTCAATATAACGAGATTTACAATTATTTCACCTTTCCAATTTCAGTGACAATACTAGTTCTTAACGTCGGCTCTTCTTGCAGACATTTGTCTGATTTCCACAAGAATTTATCGAACTCGAGGGCACAGGAACTCTTGTAAGCAACACAACCTCTCTGTCATACTGCGCCTTCTGTTTAAATATAAGCTTCTTGATTAATTAGTAACGCGACTAATGAAATTTAGATGTACTCTATTGTTGAAAGACGTAGTGTTCTATATCAAAATGTCCAACTGTTTATGACACAGCATTGTTTGAAACGCCTTTCTCAGATATGACTTTAGATATAAGTACAACTAATTCTAGCATGTACGTGATACTATCAGTTGTTCCAGTTATGTCAAAAACATGCAGACAAATTTGCTTTACGAGTGGGAAGTGATGGTTGGGGTTGTTATAACACCGTCTTTAAAACAGCCAAGTCCAAGAATGGTCCAAAACATAACCACGGCTTTATTTTACAAAAATATAAATAAGGAAAAAAGCACACTTTCAAACACATAGACACACACTCTCTCTCTCTCTCTCTCTCTCTCTCTCTCTCCCTCTCTCTCTCTCTCTTCTCTCAAACACACACACACACATATACGCATAAATAGACATACATATAACTAAGCAATAAATTAAATATTAGATTCAAATTTTTCTCCGAAAATCCTATAAGTAGGTAGAATGTTTGTAAGTATAGAAATATGCATTATATATTTCGTAAAAAACACTACGTGCACTAGCTGAAACAATAAATTGGAAAATTAAATTATATCTTTTTGTTAATATTGATATTGAATGTAAACAATTGAATAATTCAAACAATCATAGTTCAATAGCATATATATTAATTGTTTAATTGAATAATTATTGGATCTTAGATGTAAAAAGTATTATTTGAATTTTAGTAATTTTTTTTAGAATGGTTTATATTATCAACACACTAATTATGTTATGAGTTCGTAATTAGTGTAGAAGGACAAAAGAAAATATTTTATCGCAAAGTATTTAGATTTATTTCAATACAATACAGTTAGCAAAGGATTTACTAAAAAATGAGGTAGGGTTGAAATGTTAACAGATTATGTGTGCTAAGTAGTAGAGAACAAATTTCGGACCGGTGGATATTTCAACAAATGTAAAAATGCATAAACGTTCGATTTACCACATGCTATTCATGAGTTCTTCGTCATAACCGTCAAATATTGGGTTGTCTAATAAATATGTTCGCTCCCCGCTCCTCGCTACTAAGTATACCTATTTCTTTACTACCCACAAGGGGTTAAACAAAGAGGGGACAAACAAGGACAGACACACGGATTAAGTCGATTATATCCACTCCAGTGCGTAACTGGTACTTATTTAATCGACCCAGAAAAGATGAAAGGCAAAGTCGACCTCGGCGAAATTTGAA